>NW_027397063.1:9078483-9358348 GCF_003265705.2 Callorhinus ursinus
GGTAGCTCTATTTTCAACTTTTTGAGGAACCTCCATACTGTTTTCCAGAGTGGCTGCACCAGCTTGCATTCCCACCAACAACGTAGGAGGGTTCCACTTTCTCCACATCCCTGCCAACATCTGTCGTTTCCTGACTTGTTAATTTTAGCCATTCTGACTGGTGTGAGATGGTATCTCATTGAAGTTTTGATTTGGACTTCCCTGATATCGAGTGATGTTAAGCACTTTTTCATGTGTCTGTTGGCCATTTGAATGTCTTCTTTAGAAAACTGTCTGTTCATGTCTTCTTCCCATTTTTTGATTAGATCATTTGTTCTTTGGGTGTTGAGTTTAATAAGTTCTTTATAGATTTTGGATACTAGCCCTTTATCTGATATGTCATTTGCAAATATCTTCTCCCATTCTGTCGGTTATATTAATTTTAAATAGAAGTTGTCAAGACAAAATGCTACAAATAAAGAGGGAAATTTCATAAATACAGTTGACCCGTGAACTGCATAGGTTTGTAGCGCACAAGTCTATTTATATATGGATTTTTTTATAAATACTATACAGTACTGAAAATGTATTTTCCATTCTTTATAATTTTCTTAATAACATTTTTCATCTAGCTGATTTTATTTGAGAATACAGTATAAAATACATATAATATGCAAAATATGTGTTAAATAAAACTTCTGGTCAACAGTGAGTTATTAGTAGTTAAGTTTTCAGTGAGTCAAAAGTTACACACAGATTTTCAACTGCTCGGGATCAGTGCCACTAACCCTTCAGCTGTTCAAAAGTCAACTATATAATTCTATAAAACAATAACTGCTAAAACCAACAATCTAATCTCCCCCATTAAAAGGTTAGAGAAAAAGAGCAAATTAAACCCAGAGTAGTTAGGAAAAAGGAGGTAAAGATAAAATATATCAATGGAAAAAACAGACACATAATAAAGAAAATTAACTTAATGAAAAGTGCATGTTTTAAAAAATTAATAAACTTGATAATCCCTACGGATCATGAAATCATACGACTCTGCCAATATCATGCATGGAAGAGCTTACATAAATAGACATTCTGCATGTTTCTTAAAAGAATCAAAAAGTGTATCATTAACAACTTTATGCTAGTAGATATGGCAACTTAGATGAAAATAACAATTCATTCAACAACCATTGCTGCTAAAGCCAGCTTCCCACAGAGGTACCATAATCAACAGCTTCCTCAGCTTGCTTTCTGCCCCAGAGCTTTTTGGATGCTTTGGTTCCCACTCTCCTGCAAGCCAGAAAGTGCAAGGACTGCTCCTGACCAGTGGGAGATGAAGAACAAGAGTACATGGGTAAATAAATATCCTCCTTTTTGCTCTTTTCAGGTGGACAACTGTGGGAGGTGTTTTACACAAATTCACAGATACTTCAGTGGATCTCAGTAGACTCAAACCCTAATTACTCCCAGCTCGATAAGAAACTGTTGTATTGGCTCTACTTCATTCCTTCTCTTACTCTTGCCAATCCTTCATTCCAGTTTTCTGGCATGGCAAATACAAATAAACTATCCATAAGCAAGAGAATGTCTCAGACTCAGGTTCTGGAAAAAGTATAACATCAATGGGAACAGAAAATTTGAGAATTATCTGGAAAATACTAGCTAGAATTGAAAATGACAGGGAAAAAAAAAGAGCGGAATCACTTGATGATGATCTCCAAGTGAGGGGCTTACAACAGAAGCATGTGTTTACATGTCCATTTCAGCTCTGGTGCAGCTGTGATCCCCATCATCTTCACTCAAGAATACAGTTGGATGGAATGTCTCCATCTGGAACAATGGCAGGTGTCATATCACAGGGATAAGGGGAGCATGTCACTTCCACTCACTTTTTATTGTACAAAGTTTGCCACATGGCCACACTCGAGTGTAACTGCACAAGATGTATAACATTTCAGCAGAAGGGATTCCAAATATTTATGAAAATTGATAAATGGTCAATTCAGTAAAACTCAGGAAAAAGCTAATAGAGCAATAATAAAATTTAGCTAACTGGCCACAAGATTACTTTTAGTTATAATAAATGACAGAGGAGGGAAAATATCTCTAAATAAAGCATAAAAGACATTTTAATATATTTTAAATATAATTTCCTTAATTTCAAAAGTGAAGCTTTATTTGTTTTGTTTTTGTTTTTGTTATTTTACTGTGAAGGAAATGAGTTCCAATGAAATCAGAAAAAGAGATGTAGGACTGCAAATTTTCATTGTTTTAACAGTCCAAGAGCTTATCACAGGTTTGTTTCTCACTCGTATTTTATTTTCCTAAACTCAAAATTGTCAATTGGTAAAATGTTAACATAAAAGACATATTTTTTTCATAGAAATAAATCTGAAATAACCTTTTACAAATATGTTACCCTATTTGTGAGCTGCATAAATATTAGCTGAATGTTGAAAAACTTGGAATTTAAAATTGTGATTTATTTCACTATTGATGTTCGTTGCCTATGATATTTAACACCCACATTAGGATTTATACATTCTCCCAAGGTTAACTGGTTTTCTGAGTAGGTCTCATATGTGCTTATTTTTATGAAAGAACATCCCTAAAGTTTTAGTGATAATTTTCATCCTTACATTTATAAGAATGAGTGATCCCACTATTCATAAGAGGAACTATATTGCCTGTAATTCAATGATAACTCCACATCATTTGATGTCAGAAAATCAGTAGCAGAGGTTGACCTGAAAATGTCAATATTCCTTCATTGTATGAGATTAATTTTGTGTTATATATCCGGCACTGGTTTTAGCCAAGCTATTAAGGAATTATAGATGTCATCACACTGTTTGAAGACATGCAGTTTCATGTTCCCAACATACTCCTCAAAGTATTAGCTAGGTAGAATTCAAACTGGTGCAGCTTCAAACACTCACACAAAATCATCCACAGTATTCAATGAGATGTTTCGTTTTACTGTCTCATTCCTAACGGCTTTGCATATCTACTAGGAAAAGTGAGAATGTATGTAAAAGAAATTCGAATGTTGGTGATGGTCACAAAAGAATGTTGATGAAGGCAAGAGTAACGTTGGATGGGAATATGTTTCCATTTAATTGTCTTGGTGGGCTTCAGGAATCTGATGCATATTGAAGATAGGTTGAGGTGGATACTTGGAGCAGAGATTCAGCTACTTTTGAGCCAGAATAGGAGGACCATACGTGCCCCTGCAAACCATGTACTTGAGCACTGTACTTAATTGTATTCCTCGGAACAAGAGAGGTGGGCATACGGTCACAATGCCTGCTATCCCAAGCCATGCCAAGCACACATTTTTATGTAACGGACTTAAAATGCCTTGCAGATATTGTGTAACAATAACTCACAAGGGTGGGCTGGTCTGAATTTGATAATAGCTACTGTTGGGCTGGCCTATGCTAAGATAATAATTTAAGTTTAGCTTGTTGAATCCCATTCTTTTTTTTTATAACCAAAGTCTGCTTTTCATTTACATGTGTAAGTTGGTCATCTGCTTTGGTGACAAAGAGGAGGTGCCTGAGAAAAGGTTCTCAGACCAGACTGCTGTGTTGAAAGCTTTTTAAATCAATTTGGATTCATATAAATATTACTTCCCTAATCCAGATCTGGCATTATTAATAATTTATTATTTTTAAAAATTTCCAACACAAAAAATGGAGAGCTTTGGAATCATAATTTAT
This sequence comes from Callorhinus ursinus, assembly GCF_003265705.2. Lineage (NCBI taxonomy): Eukaryota > Metazoa > Chordata > Mammalia > Carnivora > Otariidae > Callorhinus > Callorhinus ursinus. The sequence continues at coordinate 9,082,179 of NW_027397063.1, forward strand.
TTTCCTTTCTTGCTGTGCAGTCTGATTTGTCATCGTATTTTTCTAAGTTTTAGGCCTGATTGCTCAGAGTGTGCCTGGCTAAAATATGTCTATATTTTTAAAGATTTTATTTATTTATTTGACAGAGAAAGAGACAGCAAGAGAGGGAACACAAGCAGGGGGAGTGGGAGAGGGAGAAGCAGGCTTCCCTCAGAGCAGGGAGCCCGATGTGGGGCTCAATGCCAGGACCCCAGGATCATGACCTGAGCCGACTGCAGACGCTTAACCACTGAGCCACTAAGGTGCCCCTAAAATATGTTTTTTATCTGAAGGTAGAAACTCTAACTCCATCAACATAGCTGAGCTCTGCAAATAATAGTATAGAAGATGGTCAGTTCTTTGTCTATGGTATGTTTCTGACATCACTCTTCTGGGTTTCCCTTCCTTGAAAATAAGGAATCTAGGAAGTTTGCTTGTAGTCCAGGAGCAATTGTGAACAATGACCCTTCCAATACAGAAGGAACTCTTTCTTCCACTTATCTCCTAGAATTGACTGTATGTAGATGAAAAATTAATTGTGCTTTTATTTGGAAAGCTAAGAGATAATGCTATGTGGAATAGTCACAGATGTTTTCGATGCTCCTTTAAATGCATCTGAATTTAATAAGTTAAGAATCTGAGTCTGGGCTCTGTAAATATATTTGTCTGTCAATTAGTTTATTGCAGTACTTTTGTTGGATGTAAAATATGTTGGCCAAATTTTTACACTGTTTTAAGATCTACTCAAAGTTTGATTTCTTACTGATTCCAGCAATCAAACTTCAGTGAAAAGAAACATTAATAAAGTTTTCAAAGCTTCACTTCAAAAGTGTATTTCAGGGGCACCTGGGTGGTGTAGTTGGTTAAGTAGCAGACTCTTAGTTTCGGCTCAGGTCCTGATCTCAGGGTCCTGGGACTGAGTCCTGGGTCGGGCTCCACACTCAGCCTGGAGTCTGTTCTCAAACAGACTCTCTCTTCCTCTGCCTCTCCCGTTTGTGCTCTCTCTTTCTCTCTCTAAAATAAATAAATAAAATCCTAAAAAAAATAAAAACATAGTTCAGTAAAGTAGATTTTGATGAAATGTCAGAGGTAAATGACATTTGGAAAAATGATAACAATTAAGTGAAGTTTATAATTTATAGGTCTATATATTATATTGAACAATATTGAGTAAAAAAAAGAAATCACTATGCTTAAGTCAGCATCCAATGGTTCTTATTAATATTGATTTTCTTTCATTCATTTCAAATATATTTATTGAGTGTCTTCTGATATTAGTTTGTCAATGTCCTTTTAAAATAAAATGGTCTATCAGTTTTGGAGATGGATCATCATTTTTAAAATATTTTTGTAAGAAATCACCTTGTCAAATAGAGGCACCTTAATTTTTATCTCAGTTTTTATTTTAAGAGAGGAAGATAAAAAATAAATTATTTTACAGCCTACAAGATCCCAAGCATATAATGATTTGAACAATGTTTCTGAGGTAGTACTGCCAGAAGGACCATTAATGGTATTTGGAAATGTTGTTCATCAGTGTAATAGAACAATGAGAAAATAATTATAGCTTGTATCACACAAAGAAATGAACACTTTAGTGAGATGAAGCAGAATTAAATACATTCCCTAATTGGGGACTTCATAGAATGCCACCAATCAAGTGCCCTACAGGGACAAAGGCACAGAGAAAAGCCTCCCCCAGGTTAATCAATAAAGCATGCTATCAGCATTTTGTAGGTCACTTTGGAGAGGAATAAAGTCTCCATATATATTCTAATAAAACAATTTCTTTCCATTTATAACTATAACCTATGTTTATAATACAAACTATAAACTATGCAGATGACAGGGGATGATAATGTTATGAAGTAAAGTAGGGACTAGCAGAATAAATAATGCCAAAAATAAAGAAACCAAAATGGACTAGTAATTTATTTTTTTAATATTGGCTCTACTAGATTAGAGTTCCCTCCTCTTTGGTGAGTAAGTGGGCTATAGTACTTTATCACTGTATTTTTTTATATTACATATATATATGGATTGTATAGTGAAATACATTTAGTTTCATCAGAGAAAACAGTTCATTTATTAGACAAATTTTTATCTTTATTTTGTCCTCAGTTTAAATTTCTGTGCACATACACATACACATAGGGGGGACCGAGATATAACCGAACTAAAAAACTATGTCAACCCAACTGATATTTGTAATCAAAAACATATATGCCCCAAACTTAGTTTCCTTTTGGAAAGGTAAGTAATGTACCTTTTAGAATACTTACATTAAAAAGGCTTATTTTTCACTGATGGGCTGTATGTTACACTCACTCATTATTGCATAAATGCCACTGTGTTTCCAGGACCTCTAATCTTCTGTGGTCACTCAATACTAACATCCAATGACGAAACTTTTGTCCCTACATGTCCCACATGTAGGAAGTCTCCCCATTCTTTCCAGGTTTTCCCAGCATGTTTGCTTTCTCCTGGCCAGTCTCCATTTCAGGCTAATTTTTTTTGGACCTTGGTTTAAGAACCTTCCTACTCTTGCTTTTCTGAACACTGTCTTCAAGCTCTTGTCCCCAGGGTAACTTAAAGATACGGGTGCTGTGTGAGGCAGAGTTTTCCTGAACCATTGAGTAACAGGGTAGATTATTTCAAAGCAAAAATAGGAAAATAAAATGAAGGAAGCTATCTCTAACACTGAGTAATTAATGCACTGGTCCTAATTATTTATCTTTCATTTCTCACCACAAGTATTTTTAGTTTTCCTTCACCCACTCCCACTTCTCTTCCTTGGGCCCCAGTACGTCCACATTTACTTAGGCTTCTGTCCTCTCAATTACCTGTCAGCTTCGAACTCTTAAATTCTAGTTTTCCTTCCTTCTCTAAAACCAAGTTCTTAGTTTACTTTTGTGTATTACAGCAAATCAACAAACAAATGATGAAAACATTCGGTTCAATCTCAGCCTAACTTTAGCAACATAAAGTTATTGGTCTGTCTGGCCTACATCTTTTAGCAACTGAAAGAACATGATGAGTCTTTGAAATAACAGAGCTCTACTGTTCTGTTGTTGGTGAACAGGATGTGATGTTATACTTCCTCTCCTTAACAGCCATGGTTAGCAGAAGAAAAAGAGCATGAAGTTTCCTTCTCTTTCCCTCTGGCCTTTTACACTCAGTCCACAGAAACTCTTCTGAGGTGGTTTCTGTATTTTTTTTTTTTTTCCCACTTTCAAAAACTCTTGCATGAGAGAAACTATTACAGGAATCTAAGAATTAATAGGTTTCCTCAGTTTGAAGGCACAATGATAGAAGTGTATTTTTTTTTAAGATTTTATTTATTTGAGAGAGAGAATGAGAGAGAGAGCATGGGGGGGGAGGGTCAGAGGGAGAAGCAGACTCCCCGCTGAGCGGGGAGCCCGATGCGGGACTCGATCCCGGGACTCCAGGATCATGACCTGAGCCGAAGGCAGTCGCTCAACCGAATGAGCCACCCAGGCGCCCGAAGTGTATTTTGATATTTGCCTCTTCGAAATGGCAGTCACTAACCAATATGTTGTTTGAAAATGGTCCCTAATTCCCACCTTATCAAGTGCATTTAATAACTACATTCAGAACTCCTTCCGTCTGGCATCTGTTTCTGTCAATATAGATAAATAAATACGTGAAAAAACTGTAGAGGTGATAAAATACTATTTGTGTATCTATTCTTTTATTTTTTGAATTTTGAACATATTCAGTCTCAATATACTTTCAAGTAAACAGGCATTTTGTTAACAGAATTGAATAAATTACAAATCCAGGTGGGGCATTTGGATGTTGAAAAAAAAACATTAATAAATGTAGGAAAGATTTGAGGTAGAAAGGAGGTCATTGAAAAGAAATTAAGCCAAGTGAAGTTCTAGGTTTTTATATGGCTATTTAATTAGGCACATTTAAGTAGAGGGGAATAGGATTCTCTATTAGAATAACTTTTGGTTTAAGTAAAAAAAAATAGCCCAATACAAACAGATTTAAACAATAAGAATATTAACTGGCGCCCACAGATAAGAATCTAGGGTTATCTTTAACCACTGGCTCCAGCTCTTCTGTGAAATTCTCTTATCACTGCCCTTCTCCATATGGCAGCTTCTTTCTCATGCCGGTACCAGTTCCAGGCCAATATTTAGGCAACTGCAATGTGCAGAAGGAAGAATTTACCTCCCAGTTGTTCTCTTGAGAGAGAGAAGCATCTAAAACAACAACAATAACAATAAATCAAATTTCCCCCATATTCCCAAACACATTTCTCTCACATGCCTTTGGCTGGTAGGGTCACATGCCTTCCTGTGTGAATCAAATCCTACCACCAGGTTAATGCCATGGGGTGATTAGCTCCAGCCTAATTTCATTGAGAACCAATCAGTGGCAAGCACTACAGCATTATCTTAAGATTAATCATGAAAAGTTTGTTTGTTTTTAATTTTCTATACTTTTGTTGCAAAGCTTTCTAAATTCCACTGATTTATTGCTCAAGGATAATCTGTTCTTTAAAGCTGTAAGATGTTAGTTTGGCCTGATTTGGTTTGAAGTTGGGTCCATCATCGGCTTAGCAGCCAGTGTTCTGTGAGTTTGGTTACTGTTGCAGCCATGACTCACTGTGTCTAGCTGTTGGCCAGGACATTATGGAAACTTCTGAGTCTGCACCTTGTGATGTTCCATATGCTGTTGACCAGGTTTCCTGTAGTCTAGACAGTGGCCTGAGGGCAGATCATTTTTGTTATTATCTCTTCCTTGAACCATCATATGTAAATATTGTTTCTTTGGAATTTGAGATTGTCTCAAAAAACTTCTCTTCAGTGTATTTGTGTACAAGTGATCATTTAATAAGCTACAACACTGGATATTTAGTGTGTGCTTGTTATCTAGTAAAGCATATCTTGGAAAACATTTCATTAATTATATTACTTGCCACTTTATTATCTTTAGTTTTATATAATACAAGCAATTCTTTTAAAAGCATAGTTATCACTACGTTTTGCTTGAAAAATACGTAATATCCAAAAATGGCCTCTTATTAGATGGTAAAATCTGCTAGCTAATATACCAAGTGTGGGATTTTCTTTTATTTGAAATAACTGTATTATTTAATGACATCTCTCTGTGTATCTATCTATATCTTTCTCAGAGACTGTTGTATCACAAGTAAAAATAAGATACAAAAACTAAATACAACTTAACAAATAGTCATATCAGAGCTGAGTCGTTCACTTTACAAACTAATTTATTATAAGTTGCCCTAGTGCCTTTAACAAATAATCTGTTTACTGTAATTTCGTTTAGGCAATTTCTTTTCAGGAATACCTTAGTTGCCTAACCCTTAGTACATTTGAAGATGCCATTAATATTTTCGGAAGGAAAAGAAAACAAATCAGTCTCTGTTCTCTGGAAATGTAAGATTATATATATATATATATATATATATATATACACACACACACACACATATATATATGTCATTTTTCCCATGTCATTTAAAAAAAATTGTGTGTTGTCCTCATTACTGCTTAGTCACATGAAGACATTGTGTCCTATTTTTTTTTCCTTTTTTAATATGGAATGCTTCACAAATTTGCATGTCATACTTGTGCATGGGCCTTGCTAATCTCTATATCATTTCAATTTTACTACAACATGCTGCCAAAGGAAATACTTCTTGTTTTTAATCAAGGGGTTTTTATGTTCTTGTTAGTCATAACTACTCTGAGTTATGTTAGGAGTTTCTTATTTCCCTGTGCTTATGGGAGAAGGTAGTAGAAATTCCTGTAATACTGGGGGGAGGGGAATTCCCTCTTCTACCTCCTTTTGCCAGGGGAATACCAGGAAGAAACCGCTACTAAATTTTTAGGAGCACACCTTATTCCCAGGGATTCCTATCTATTTCTTGGGAACTCTGTTATTAGAATCAGCATTGGAACACATGGAGCAATTCATTGGAATGAATACCAAGCTGACAGTTATATTTAAGTTTCTGAGAGATGTTGCAAGTAATATAGAATGCTGGAATTGGACCAGAGACTAAAGTATTAGTATTGTCAAATGGAATTTTCTAATAACATTTTAGCTTTAAAATTCAGAATCAATATTTATTGACTCCAGACTATAGATCAACATAGAGATGGGCTTGGTTTCATTCAAACACCTGACTCCAAAATCTTCAGGCTCCTGGATATGTTGTTCTATCTTCATTTCTTGTGTTTTCAAAGCACTTCTACAATTTCACTAGAAAAAAAAAATTGACCTAATCCACAGAATCACAATATTCCTATTTGTCACAGTTTTTGGAGATAAAAATTGGTAAAACATATTTATTTCCTGATTGAAGTTGTAATATTTAGGTTTTATGCTACCAGTTTCCAGAATAGAACATTTTTCTGCCAAAGGCATTGTGTTGTTCATATAACTACCAATCTTCTCACCTCCCATATCACTACTTACTATTTTCTTTATGTGAGATGCTTTGTGATACTTATAATAGTTCAGATCAGAGGAATTTGCTGTCAGTTTTATGGGATAATGTGTCTGAGATTAGTAGTTTTATTTTTTTCCCCAGGTATTTCCAGTAAAGTAAACTGACACCTACAAGTTCCAATATCCAGTGGCAATTAGTCATTGCTGTTTTGTTACCTAGAGGACACGATTCAAGTTTCAGCAAGTTTTTGTCTTTCCCACATATATTGTAATATCATCTATTCTATTGGCAATGTCTCTAAATATTAGATCATCTAGCTTGTGTGCTTCATCATCTTGTTTCTGGGAAATTAAATCTATTTGAGAATATCTTTCTTCACTAATGTGAAATAAGATCTCATTGATAATAAGCTGATGATATATAGTTATCAATTACAGGTATAAAATATGTAAAATTATATTTTAAAATCTGTTACATTAAAATGTAATCATTAGAATTTGCATACAGAAGAGTAACGTAACTAAAGAACTTTACACTTAATGCAATTATTCTTATAGATCTAACAATCCTGAGACAATGATAATTTTGCATTATCCTTAACACTCCTACCATTGTGTGTTGGGTGTGGTGGGGGAAGATATCTTGTCTTGTGCATCAAATGCAATCATTCTTGAGAAATCTCATCTGTACCTTGGCCTCATTTAGTTTGAGATTACGGACCATGAGCATCAGCCTGATGATACTATAAGGAAATGAAAGCTCTGTAGGGTCTTGGGAAGCAGCAAAGTAAATTTGCATGTGGAAGAAATGTAGTTTGTGGACAGATGCCAGATTTGGGTGGTTTGAAAACGTGGCCACAAATTCTTTGGTATTTTCCCATCAAGAGGTGGGAATATGTCCTTTTTCCTTGAATATGGGTAGGATGACAGCCACAACCAATAAAATACGGCAGAAAATGCTATGATTTCCCAGGCTCCATCATAAAACACCAGGCAGTTTTTGCCTTATTCATTGAAACACTATGTGGGAGCCTTAAGCTTCCATGTAGGAGGACTAGCTAACCTAATGTGACCATGCCCCAAGGAAGCCCAAGCCACATGGGACTTGTGAAAGCAGTCCCAGTGCAAGAATTTCAATTGACAGACTTAACTGAGCCTGGCCTTTGAATTCTCCAAGTTCAGTTTTGTCACATATGCATATGAGAAAGCATCCCGATGATCCTCAGCCCCAGTTACTCGCAGCCATTGAAATGTTCCCAGTAAGTCTCAAGATATCATGAATCAGAGACAATAAGCCAGGCCTACTGGCACTCTGCCTGAATTCCTGACCTATGATATCCATGAACATAATAAAATATTCATTCTTTTATACCACCAAGTTTGGTTTGATTTGTCATGCGATGCTTGGTAACTGGATGACATACTCAGCATAAATCAACAGAATGAAGTTCAGCTTCCGAGGATCTATTTCAGTTCAAAACTATGATTTGAAATTTCAGGTGTGATTTCCATCACTTGGAAAATTAAAAAAGAAAAAATCAAAAAACAAAAAACTTTTCCCTCACCTGGACTTAACAACAGTATATATCTTTAGTAAATAGGAACTTTACATTTTTAATCATAAAAGATAGTTGTGTATTTTGTCTTAATAATAAATATTGACTGCTAATTAATTGTTTTATTTGAGTTCCTTGGGGCTCATTTATTTATTTTTTTTTAATTTAAAGATTTCATTTATTTGAGACAGACTGAGTGAGAGAGAGAGAGAGCATGAGCAGGGGAGGATCAGAGGGAGAAACAGACACCCTGCTGAGCAGGGAGCCTGATGTAGGGCTTAATTTTGGGGCTCCGGAATCAGGACCTGACCCTAAGGTGGATGCTTAACCGAATGAGCCACCCAGGCAGGGGCTCATTAACTTTTAACACCCAAACAAAGAAGTCTCTCATAAGGTGTTTAATATGCAATTGTTTATATAAGAAAGGGAAACTGAACCTGAATAAACTTTTTATTTTCTGTTCTTCCTGTTTTTTTATCTGACTTCTATTCTAACCCACATCTCTAATAAAAATGATCATTATCTGGCATACATAATGTGAAGAATTTTGGAGTATTAAATCCCAGAATCTAAAGAAAATAAATACGATTTTTTTCTATAAGAAAAATAACATCAAGGTCTTTGTCATAATTCAAGCAGATACATATACTGGCTTTCCAAAAATTTTATATAGTTACATACACACATACATTTATTTGTTTTACCTCTTAAGATTTAAAGAATGTCAATAAGATCTTTCCAAATCATTAGAGGTGAACAGAAATGATATTAAATATCAATAAACTTTGAAAGATATTGGCTAATTATATAGATGTGGCTTTATCCAAAATTTAAATGAATAATTTAAATATAATATAATGAGTATTCAAAACCTGCATTTGGAAATGATGATCAAATGGAAGAAATGTTATTTATGCAGAGTAGGAAAGAATTGGGATTGCACAATGCTGTACAGTCTTCCTCAGAATGAGTACTGGCATAAAAAAGTCAAATTCTTTTGGAATAATCAATTGTCATAACTCAGTTGTAATTAGTATAGATTGATTGCATTTCATTAAAGCCAAAACTATTTTCCCAAATAACTGTCTATAACTCACAATTACTAAATCTCATTGCCTATGGTGAATTTCATAGTGATTTGTTGAAACAACTGTGTTCTAAGAAAACACTATTTTCTTTCTTCACCATCTTTCTCACTGAAGACGGTGCTACACTTGTCACCAAAGAAAAGCATCCTAAGGAGGTTTCAGTGGTGTCATGTGATATTGGCTCAACTCTATACCATATGAATTGAATGAATATGTACCCACCTAACCTATATATACACATATGTAAGTTGTCTTCTCCAAAATCCACATTGTATTAGGTCATCTTAAATATAAAGCAGCATCTCATCTCTAAATAACAAATAGCAATAGCTTAAAAGGAAAGTAAACCTACAAATGATTGAACATACTATGTTTTTAAATACAAATTTATAAAATGTTAATGTTTTTGTACAAAAAGCAATATATTATAGGGAAATAGAATAGACCTAAAAATACCCCACATTTAAAATATTGCTTTCATCACATTTAGCAGTAGAAATTTTGGAAAACTTTCCAGTATTTTGAGTGTCCCTTTCACTACAAAATGGTCCTATCATCTCTCAGCGTTGTTGTGATGGTTTATGAAGGACACAGGGGCAGAGTAAATACTAAATGAATGTCAGCTTTTTTCTCTTTTGTTCCTTTCTTGGAGTAGGATCAAAGCTTAATCATACTTATATACTCTAGTGTCTTGGAAACAGTGGACATGAAGTAAATGCTTGTAAATTATATTGACTTATTCAATTTTTACAAAATTTTAGTCAGGTATTTTTGGTAATTTCCACTTATATTTTAAAACAAAAGAAACTCATAATTTCCTCATATAGAGAATACTAAATATTTTCATGTTAATGAATCAAATTTATTCCAAGATTTTTAAACTACATTGATATGATCATTATAATTTAAAGTATTAGAAGTTATGAAAGGGTAAATACAAGTGAAAAAGTAATATCCATAACAAGATAAATAAAGCAGGAGCATATCTAATTAAATTTTAAAATTTTCTTCCTTTATCCTTAACCCTGAATTATGCCCATGAAAAACAGCAGATTATGCAGACTAGCAGATAATGATTTTATCAAATTCTACTTTTGAAAGGATGACTATCAGCATTTCCTATATAAATTATTCTGCTATTTACCATCATAACATTAGTATAATTATTACTCTTTTAAAAAATTCATTGATTTTATTCAGTGTATATTAAGTCCTTATCAAATAAAAGGGGGTATTTAGTATGCTTACATCTCCATTCACCTTCCAACTTCCAAATTTCGGTGATTGTATAATTTTTATTTTCTATTAGTTCATTATTCATTTATTCAAAATTATTTACTGAGCACATAATATATATCAGTCATTATTCCACAGCCTAGGAATGCAACAGTGAACAGAACAGACTTGGTGTCCACATGGAGCTTATATTTCAAGGGAAGAGACAGATACTAAAAGTAAATGAAGTAATTACGAAGTGATGTGACAGACACATCTTGCCTTGTCTTTCTTGTCTTTATAGAGAATACTGGTGGTGCCAATTTTTTTAAAGATTACTTATTTATTTATTTGACACAGAGAGAGCACACAAGCAGGTGGAGCTGCAGAGAGGGAGAGAGAGAGAGAAGCAGGTTCTCTGCTGAGCAGGGAGCCTGATATGGGGTTAGATCCCAGGACCCTGGGATCATGACCTGAGCCAAAGGCAGATGTTTAACCGACTGAGCCACCCAGGCACTCTGGTGGTGTCATTTTGAATGGATAGTGGAATAAGATCTCTCTTAAGGGACAATATTTAACTGAGACCTAAAGGTTGAAAAGGAAACAGCCAGGAAGATACTAGGGTCTTAGAGCATTCCTTATAAAGGGAGCTATGATTACATAGAGACATTCCCAAGATGCAAAAGCATGAAGGAAGCCCAGAAATGGATCCACAACTATATGGTCAACTATTCTTCAACAAAGCAGGAAAGAATACTCAATGGAAAAAAGACAGTCTCTTCAACAAATAGTGTTGGGAAAACTGGACAGCAACACGCAGAAGAATGAAACTGGACCACTTTCTTATACCATACACAAAAATAAATTCAAAATGGAGGAAAGATCTAAATGTGAGACAGGAAAACATCAAAATCTTAGAGGAGAACACAGGTAGCAACCTCTCTGACACTGGGTTGTAACAACTTACTAGACAACTCCCTGGAGGCCAGGGAAACAAAAGCAGTTTGGGACTTCATCAAGATAAAAAGCTTCTGCATAGTGAAGGAAACAGTCAACAAAACTAAAAGGCAGACTATAGAATGGGAGAAGATGTTTACAAATAACATATCTGATAAAGAGTTAGCATCCACAATCTATAAAGAACTTATCAAACTGAAAACACCCAATAAACAAATAATCCAGTTGAGAAATGGGCAGAAGACACGAATGAACATTTTTCCAAAGAAGACATCCAGATGGCTAATAGATACATGAAAAGATGCTCAACATCACACATTATCAGGGAAACAGAAATCAAAACCACAATGAGATACCACCTCACACCTGTCAGAATGGCTAAAATTAATAACACGGTAAACAATGGGTATTGGCGAAGATATGGAGAAAAGGGAACCCTCTTGCACTGTTGGTGGAAATGCATACTGGTGCAACCACTCTGGAAAACAGTATGGAGGTTCCTCAAAAAGTTAAGAATAGAACTACTGGATGATTCAATAATTGCACTACTAGGTATTTACCCAAAAGATACAGAAATACAGTTTCAAAGGGATACATGAACCCCAATGTTTATAGCAGTCTTATCAACAACAGCCAAACTATTGAAAGAGCCCAAATGTCCATCAACTGATAATGGATAAAGAAGATGTGGTACACACACACACACACACACACACACACACACAATGGAATGTCACTCAGCCACCAGTAAGAATGAAATCTTGCCATTTGCAACAACATGGATGAAGCTAGACTGTATTATGCTAAGTGAAATAAGTCAGAGAAAAACAAATACCATTTGATTTCACTCATAGGTGGAATTTAAGAAACAAAACAGATGAACATATGGGAAGGGAAAAAAGAGAGAGGGAAGCAAACCATAAGAGGCTGTTAAAGATAGAGAACAAACTGAGGTTGATGGAGGGAAGTGGGCATTAGGATGTGTTACGTGGGTGATGGATATTAAGGAGGGCACTTGTGATGAGCAGTGGGTGTTGTTTGTAAGTGATGAGCCACTAAATTCTACTCCTGAAACCAATATTACACTATATGCCAACTAACTAGAATTTAAATAAAAATTTGAAACAAACATAGCAATAGCACACAAAAACCCACAAAAGCATGATGGCCTGAGGAAGAGAACAGGGGTCTGAGATTCAAATTATATTACTAAAATTTTGTCTTTGTCTCTCTGTTTCGGGTCCTCTGTGTATATGTGTATGTATTTAACCAGCTCTCTTTTCATTATGGCCCCGTAAAGCTCCATGCTCACTCACATTCTTTCACCTTGTCTGCCACAGGAGAATAAGGTTTTCTTTTTTTTTTTTTATTAACTTCAGTTAAAGCACTGACATATTTCTTATGGGTCCGAATTCATTCATAAGATTGGCTAAATCTGAAATATAGGCTGATGCTTAGAGCAGTGAAGGAATACATCCTATTTGAACCACATGGAATAAGTGGGGAAAAGTGACTTCCTAAATGATAATTAAGGTGCTGTTACTATAGAATGGATGAATGGATACTAATCAATGAGTGGCCAATATAGAAGCCTTGAAACATGAAAGTGGACTTGTCATAGGCAATTTGGAGCTACATCGTCTAGATATGTGTTGGAGATTTTAAAAAATGGCAGTCATCAAGAGATAGATGATATTCAAGAAAATGAGAAAAATTTAAAGGAAGTAGGAAAAAGTATAGAGCAGAGAAAATAGCATACAACCTAGCTCCATGGAACTCCAATTTAGAAGTTGAATAGATAGTAGAAAGCCAGCAGAACAGTCTACAAAGAAGCTCTTCTGAATAGCTGAATGATCTGGAAAAGTACAAGAGGCTGGGATCTTCTGCAGACAATTATGTATCTGACTATCGCTAGCCTTGCCACCTGTTCTTTGTGACTGTTCACGGAGACACTAGTTTTCTTTGATACAGATGGGAAGGATTCTCTTTTATGCAACCATCCTGTGCTTCTTTTGGATCACACTTGCTCTCTTCAGTTGCTTCTCCGATGCAATACCAATGCTACATTCCAGAAACTCCTCAAAGTCAGTGAAAAGCATTAATAACACACATCCTTGCTTTCCAGAACCATGTTTTGGATTTGCACATTTTAAAATAAATTTACCTTCATTTCTACAGGATATTGGGAGGGAAGGAGCTAAATGCCTTCCCCCAATCTGCCACTCTTCACTAGCAGTCTAAACGTTATTTTCTATAAAATAATTTCCTGAAATTTCCATGTATTAAAAAAATCCTGCTGTGTAAACTTTGTAATAATTTTCCCCTGGAAATTGAGATTGAGTTTAAGTAATTGAGTAAAATTAACACTTAACTAATGTGTTTTCTTTCTAATTTTTTAAATAGTTTAAGGCTTTTGAGGCAAGAGAAGCTCAATTTATAACTTTCCAGAACATCTATATTATAAACAACTTACCTAATGTAACATTTTGATATTCTTGGTTTTACTTAGAAATTGCACTTTTGTTTTTGTATCAAAATAGGAATAAATGATTTTTAAAAATTTCATCTCTTTGAAAAAAGAATGCATGCATCCATGCAACTTCTTGTTGACTGAGTCATTTGCTTCTGAAAGTTTTGATAGAATACGTCTCCCTAAACCAGTTGTCATTTAAAACTTTAGGGAAAAATATTCAATACTGCTACAACAGAATACTTACTTCAGATGATACTATTGTTAATAAGTAGCTATAACTCTGTGGGTAAAATGACCTGTCAAAGACAGCTCATTTATAAAATCCCTTTATAGAATTGTTGCTCGTCTTAGTGTTATAAAAAATGAAATAGAGCAACAAGCACATAATAGTTACTTAATCCATATATGCTGACTACTTGACATAAAAATCAACTTCACAAACAACTCAAAGATTTCTAGTTGGAGCATTTTGTTTAGTAGGTATTTTCATACTCAATTGAACAAACATTTAAAAATCTGACATGAAACCAGTTTACATGGTTCACATCCATTTTAAAAGCAAATATTCTGTTCATTTTTCTCATTTCTTTCTGGCACTGTCTAAAACCAGATGATATTATGCTGTGAAACTCAAATTGGTTATTGAGCTTTTCCAGCTGTGAGGAAAGAAATAAAATCCCACACTTTTTAGGCACGATGTATAGGGAAAACATTTTTCATGGCAGGTAAATATATACCATGGCTCTTAACTACATCCAGGTGAGTGGTCTTATCTCAAATTGTTCTTAAAATGATCGTGATGCTAATGAGAGCTCAGCTAGTCAAGTGGGAATATCTTTTGACTTTGTGGCTGGTTCTGTTTTGAGCCTTATTCTTTACATAAAACAGGACATTTTTCCCCTGGGATGAGAGTTGATAGTATCCAGTAGAAAGCTGACACAACAGCCTATATTCAGAATAGAAATATGGCAATTCTTGTTTAGCCTTTTTATTTGGTACTATTGTAACATCAGCAAATTTTTTGCTCTTCTGAACTTTAGTCATCATCACTAAATGTGAGTAATTATGAATTCACCTCATTATCATGTGTGTGTTAAAGAACTTAACCTAATGACAATCCAAGAGTAGGCTTCCTGCATGTTATAGCAGTTTCTTCTTTTTCTATAAGAAAGACCACAGTTCAAAGTGAAACTGTATAACTCCTCATGGAAACTGTTTTTGTACTGAACTTTGTCAGAATTACACACACCATTTTCCAGATATTTTATTTGGTAACCTATAACTGTAGACATTTAGTGGACAAATAAGTATATTAAGATGAAGCTGCAGCATCCCGTTGTCTGGTAATAAATCAAAGGGAATAGGAGGCTACAGGGTAAAAAAATTCATGTGTCTTCCATGTTATATCTTTGGTTTCCAGGATACAATGTCTTTTAGAGTTTATTCCTCTGTTCAAAAGACATAGCATTCAAGATCAACCTGGGAAAGAGTACATGAAAAGAATTTTTGGCCCCATGGATGTTGGAAATATTTTCATTTTATTTTCAGGCTGAATTAATAGTTTGGATGGTGTGTTAGTTTCCTATTGCTGTTGTAACAAGTTATCATAAATGTAGTAGCTTAAAACAATATGGATTTATTTATATTGGCTTGGGGACTTTTGCTTTGGAAACACCTCCTCAAGTATTTTTCAGAGAGGTATCTGGGCTGGACCTCCTACTGTGACCTCTAAGGAGACCAATAAGCCTGCAAGCTTTATTTGAATTTAAGCTTACATGGATGTGACTTATATTCCAGAGTGGAACATCAAGCCCTTGGAATGACCCCAATCTATGTAATCTGCTGCCTGTGTGGTCCAATGTGCATCTTGATTACTTCTTTCCTAAGAAGAACAAGGGACTCTTGAGGGATACCAATCCCCTTGCTTCTCCTGTAAACCCTTCCATTGAATTGCTAGGGTTATTTGCCCAAAGTTTGCTATGGTACATTCAGGTGCTGGTTTCTTTGTTTTTTGTTTGTTTGTTTGTTTGTTTTTGTTTGTTTGTTTGTTTTTCTTACTTCTCTATCCTAGGGCAAGTGGAAGTGTGAGGAGGGGACAAGGGGCTGGGAGATAGGGGAGTTAACCTGGTAAGGTTAGGGAGAGGAAGTCACAGACTCAGGGGCTTCAAACAATACAAATATGTTCTCATACAGTTCCAGGGATCAGAAGTCTAGAATGGATCAGCAATGCTGCATTTCTTCTAAAAGTATTGGAGGAAAATTTGTTTTCTTGCCTTTTATAATTTTTAGAACCTGAATTTCTTGGCCTCTGACTGCATCCTACATCTTCAGATGTCTTCTAATCTTTCTCTCAGCTTCTATCATCACGTTGCCTTTTTCTGACTCTCGCCTTTCTGCCTCCCTCTTTTAGGACCTTTGTGATTATATTAGGCCTAGCCAGATAAACCAGAATATTTCCCCATTCTTGGCCTAACACCTCCAAATCCCTCTGCACCAAAAGGTAACATATTCACAGGTTGTGGGGATTAGGGTGTGGGCATCTCAGAGGACCATTATTCTGTGTACTGCAGATACCCAGAGATTCATGTTCCTCCCATGTGCTAAGGACATTCATCTTATTCCCAGATCTCCCTTAGTCTCAAGCGTGACAGCATCACCTCAAGTTCAAAGTTTCATGTAAGTCTCATCATCAAAGGCACAAATCTCATTATCTAATTCAACTAGATTAAGTATGAGTGAAGCTCTCAGTATAATCCATCCCTGGACAAATCCATCCATCTTCATCTGTGGATCTGCAAAACCAGAAAACACCTTACCTGCTCCCAAAATACAATGGTGAGACAGACATAGGGTAACATTTATCAATGTCCTCATTCAAAAAGGGTTAAAATGGAAAGAAAAGGGGGTCACCAGTCCAAAACAATGTCCAAATGGGCAAGTAGCATTAAGTCCCAGCGCCTTGAAATAATCCTTGGGGTTCTGGCTGTCCACAGATCTCTCTTGGATAATCCCATCCATGTTCCTGGCTTCTGATTCCATGGCTGAGGGGATCTATGAGTCATTTGTCTAATCTCTCATAGAGCCACATGTGTAATTGAATACTCTGATCTTCTGATCTTTCCAAAGCACTAGCAAAAGGTTGTCCAGCCACACCTTTGGCTTTCTCTTCAGAGCAGGCTCTCCTGACAGTGAATCTTCTAGTTTTAGTGTCTTTGCAATCTGGCTAGGCTAAGAATTTCACATATAATCAGGTCCTATTTCCTTTTGCTTTGACAGTGCTTCCCTCAATCTCTTTCCTCTCACATTTTACCATAAGTTGCAGGAAGGATCAAGGTTCTACCTTCCATATTGGTTAGAAGTCTACTCACCTATCAAGTTCCTTGCTTACAAATTTTGCTTTCCGTAAAACTGTAGAATACAATTCCACCAAGCTTTCTGACATTTTATGATAAGGATCCTTTTTCCTCCAGCTTCTAATGACATTTTCCTCTTTCCCTTCTGAGGTTTCACCAACAGTGACTTTATGTTCAATTTTTATCAACATTCCAGGTATGATCGTTTAGGTATTGCCTGAAATGGATAAGCATAGATTGGGGTGAGAAATATTTTTACTCAAGAATGCGTAATTAGTACTTCCTGTGAGAAGCGCCATACTATTCTGATTCTCAGTTTTTCCATATGACCTGCTCTCCATCTGGAGGTTGTTATTATTTTTTGTTTTTTAATATTATTGAGATGTTAGGCCCTTTAAACTGGAAACCCATGTTCCTAAGTTATGGATAATTTTCTCATATTAATTTGTTGTCAATACCCTTTTCTTCTGAAACTCTTTTTATTTCTGAAACTTTTTATTCAGTTATTGAGCTTCTTGTGTTAATCTTGTAATTTAAAAGTCTCTTTTTCTTTCTTTGCATGTTTTTTGTTCTATTTGTTTTCTTCTGTAATTTTATTTTTCAGGTTTCAAGAACCTTTACTTAACTCTGTCTTTTTTTTTTTTTAAATTTTTATTTATTTGACAGAGAGAGACACAGCAAGAGAGGGAACACAAGCAGGAGGAGTGGGAGAGGGAGAAGCAGGCTTCCTGCAGAGCAGGGAGCCGGATGCAGGGCTCAATTCCAGGACCCTGGGATCATGACCTGAGCCAAAGGCAGACGCTTAAGGACTGAACCACCCAGGAGCCCCTTAACTCTGTCTTTTAACTTAAAAATTATATTATGTTGTTCTATTTTCTTTCATTATTTTCTATTTTCTCTCAGGGTACTATTTATATAAATTTTGGAATATTAATTTTTCCTACAATATCTGTGTTTTATATAGTTTCCTTTAATCTACACTTTTGTTTGCTTTGGTACCTTTCATTTAGAAATTTAAAAAAAAATATCTGGGGATCCTCAACTAGCTATTAATAATTTAAAATGTGGCTCTAAAAATACTCTTTGGACATTCTGTGTGTATGAGTAGGACTTTTTGTACAGTGCTTTTTACTACAGTGATCAAGGAAGGTCCAGACATTGCATCATGGCATCTCCAAAATATTATTATCAATTTTCCTATTCTTTGAGGCCATTTCTTATTCCCAAAAAAGGATGGTCCAATTTGTTGGTAGCAGGCAAGGGAGAAAATGGTAGACTTTTATTATAATGCTTGCTTTCCCCTATGCTATCTTAGCATCTACATTACAACCTCTAATATGCTTCATGTTTCTGAGATGGGCGATTTGGTGGTCCAGTGTCCCCAGAAAGTAAACTTTCCATTTTTTTCCCCCTTGGGGATGGGGTTAGTTACTTGACTACAAGAGGTTGGAAAGAGATTAGGGTTTCAGATTCCTGACACATATAATTTCCATAGACCTGATTTCAGTTCCATACCATCTCCTTATGTTTGGGGGCTTCTGGTATCTCTGATAGCTGATATCAACCAGAGTCAGTTATAATTACTATTAAATGTACTAGATTTTGTGAGTTTTATCTTTCAATGAAAGGATAAAATGGCACTCACTCTTCTTCACCTAGAAATGAATAATTGTTTTTTCCAATAACACTAACTACATTTTATTTTATTTTATTTTATTTTAAGATTTTATTTATTTATTTGACAGAGAGAGACACAGTGAGAGAGGGAACACAAGCAGGGGGAGTGGGGGAGGGAGAAGCAGGCTTCCCGCTGAGCAGGGAGCCCGATGTGGGACTCGATCCCAGGACCCTGGGATCACGACCTGAGCTGAAGGCAGACGCTTAACGACTGAGCCACCCAGGCGCCCATCACTAACTACATTTTAGATGATGTCTCTATGACCACCGATTTTGAGATTTTTTTTTTTTAATTTTCACTGGAATAATTGGAATATAGATTACTTCTAAAAGTTAAAAAAATAAATAATGTTCTTGGATCAAAAGTCTCAATAGGCTTAAAATGATAATGCTCCCTAAATCCATCTGTAGATTCTACAATATTAATCAAAATTCCAGCATTCCTTACTTATATTGACATGCCAGTTCTAAAATTTATATGGAAAATAAAAGACTTAGAATTGCCAAAACAATTTTGAATAACAAGAACAAAGTTGGAGGAACTTGCAGTAAGTTCCAGTTTCCCCCAGTATTTCCGAAGGTGGATTTCTAGTGAGTTCTGCCAGCGTATTACCCAACTTTTCTGCATCTTGTGAGCTATAAAGACTCTCTCCAGTGAGATTTGGGTCTCAGCCCCAGACAGGGTTGACCTTTCCTCTAGGTGTTTTACTTCAGTCCTAGGGGTGATGGCTGCTGCCTCTATCAACTATTGCTATATTTTTTTAGGGTCCTACTTGCCTATGAGTCAATTCCCCATTACTCCAGTTCCCACATTAAAAGTTTTTATGTCAAAATTTTCCTGCTAAAATTATTGTGTGGTTTCTGTGTCCTGACTGACACCTGATGCATACATTTCCTTCCAAATGGAAATAAACCAGTCTAACGGAATATTTATCAGCAATAAAATGGAACATATTTCTGATAAATACAATTATACTGGCAAACACTAAACATTATTGTAAGAGAAAGAAGCCATAAAAAGACTATATACTGTATGATTTACATGACATTCTGAAAAATGTGGTTGTGAGGGGTAATCACTACAAATCTACTTAAAGGTACGTTTTGGGATGAAGTAAATATTCCATATACTGTTTGTGGTAGTGGTTCCAGGATGGCATTCATTTGTCAGCCTCACAGAACTGTCCCACAAAAGGTGAATAAAATGTGCATAAGTTATATCTATATAACTCTGAACAACGAGAAAAAAATAATATATTTTTAGAATGGTATGGATAGATAATACTATTCAATGCAGAATCAGAAGGTTTTCTATAACTATATTTTGTTTGCTACAGTTTATGTCTTTTGTCCACTTAAAGGAGAATATTCTTAACATATATTCTTACAAATTCTTCAGCAACTCCTCAAAAATATGAGTCATTTTAATTAACTCTATATTGGCCTTATGTCTTCTTACAGTTTGTTTTCTCTAGAATTAATGATTACCTTTCTTTTTTCTTAAATTTTGCCATTGGCACATCATCAATATTTTCTAAAGTTTATTTATTTTATTTTAATTTTTTATCCTTTAACATGTTGAATTTTTAATTTTTTTATTATGTTCAATTAACCAACATATTGTACATCATTAGTTTTTTATGTAGTGTTCAATGATTTGTTAGTTGTGTATAACACCCAGTGCTCATCATCACACATGCCCTCCTAATACCCACCACCTGGTTACCCCATCCCCTCACACCCTTCCCTTCTGTAACCCTCAGTTTGTTTCCAAGATTTAGTTCTACTCTTCCCTGAAAGACTTTTTTGTTTCAAAGGATTTGCATTTGCATCCTATGTCCTGACCAAGTCTGAACTTGTTTTTTGGGTCCTTCCTTCTCTATTTCACTGGATTCATTATCTCCTGTATCTCTTGTTTTTTATTGTTGTTGTTGTTTGTTTGTTTGTTTTACTGTTTAATGATTTCACTTTAAATTCACCATTGATGGGGCACCTGCGTGGCTCTGTCGGTTAAGCATCTGACTCTTTTTTTAAATAATTTTTTATTGTTATGTTAATCACCATACATTACATCATCAGCTTTTGATGTAGTGTTCCATGATTCATTGTTTGTGCATAACACCCAGTGCTCCACGCAGAATGTGCCCTCAAGCATCTGACTCTGGATTTAGGCTCAGGTCATGGCCTCAGGGTTGTAGGATCAGCCCCAGGTTGGGCTCTGTGTTCAGCATGGAGTCTGCTTATCCGGCTCCCTTTGCTCCTCCCCCTGCTCAGGCTCTCTCTCTCTCTCTCTCTCTAAAATAAATAAAAACCTTTAAAAAATAAAAAAAAAAATAAGTTCACCACTGGTTTCCTAAAAACAGATGAATGTGAGCTAAAATTTTTGAGACCTTAAAATATCTTCATTTTTTACTATATTTTGATAGATATAAAATTATACTCTGAAATCATTTCCCACAAATCTTAAGATTGGGTTTTCTTTTTAATTTCAAGAATTACAGATGAGATGACTAATGCCACGTTGATTCTCATTCTTTTGCCAGTAAACCGTTTTTTTTCTTATAAAAGATTTTAGCTGATACTTCAAAGTGATGTCAATCTATACACCTATTTTTAATCTTTCTAGGAGTTTTGTGAAACCCTTTTCATTTGAAGTCTTCTGTTTTCTGCTCAGAAAAATCTCCTGCACTGAGTTCTTTGGTAATTCTCTCTCTTCTCTTTCATGAAGGCTCTTTGGAAGCCCCTGGTTTTCTGGGAGCATTGCTCCTTTCTGGTGATTATTTTTCTTCCAGCACCATCTTTCTGTATTTTTTATGAGTTATTATTGTAACTGAACTAACATGAGCTCCCTCCTTAGTGAGTCCAAAATAGAAACTACACCAGGGGATTGTCACACAAAGGAAACTTTATTTGCAGCAAATAAGGAGATCATAGGGTATAACTTCCAAAATCATAACTCCCTAAGCAAGGGTGAATGGATTCTTTTTATTTAGACTTAGGATGAATATTTTAAAAAGGGAGCCTTGTCATCATATATAGTGGTGGGCATGAGATCACCCATGGACCTTAAGGAAATATACCTATACATACATCATATGTTATGTAAATGAGGCTTGTGCTCCTCCTTGGGCAGAGGTGTTAGTATTATAATGAGGTAAAAATAACTGTCGGTCCCGCCATGGCCCATCTGTGCAGGCCTGAGTCGGGGGTTAAGTTCAGACTGGTCTGGGTGGTCTGGGCCACAAAAGCTCTTTGTTAGGGCAATCATTATTGCTTTAGGGGTAGTTTTGGTTTCCATCAGATATTATGCCACTCTGGTCTTTTGCCTGAGTTAAGAGATAAGCTGGAAAGAAGAGCTTAAGGAAAAATGTGGGACAAAGTTTGGTGGGTACAAGCAGGTAAGCAGTAAGGGTCAGGTCATGCGTCTAGCTAATGACACTGTGACATGACTCAGTGTGTCCTGAGTGCAGTTGGTTAGTGTGAGGGAAACTCATGAACAAAGGAGTATCAATGAGTTTCTGGGATTCTTTTTTTTTTCTTTTTTAAAGATTTCATTTATTTATTTGAGAGAGAGACAGAGAGAACACGAGCAGGGAGAGGGGCAGAGGGAGAAGCAGACTCACCACTGAGCAGGGAGCCCCATGTGGGCTTGATCCCAGGACCTGGGATAATCACCTGAGCAGAAGGCAGGCCAGGTGCCCCCCTGACTTTTTTTTAACATGACACAAGAAAGAAGTCTAAAGCTGTTTTATTTCCAGGTGCTGAATTTTAAGTTGTAAAACTCAGTGTTCACTTTTATCAGTATGCAAGGGAAAGTCATGACGTGCAGTGGATTATACCTACAACAATATCTGTATCTTTATTCCCATCTTTGTCTATTATTTATCTTCATTTGTATCTGCTTTAAATCAATACCTATATGTAATGATCTACTTCTATATCTATTATAGTGGTTTTCATTTAGGGGTCATTTTGACTCCCGGTGATATTTGGCCATCACATTGAGGAAGGTGCTACTGGCATCTAGTGGGTAGAGGTTAGAGATGCTGTTAAACATGCTACATGCACAGGACAGTGTACTTGCAAAGAATTATCCAGCTCACAGTGCCAGTTTGAGAAACTCTGATCCGGAGAAGTTTTAGTAAAGATAAGATCTCTTGGTTATTTTTCCCCACCTAAGTATTATATACTTCCTTATTCTTATTTTCTGAAAATACCTCATTATCATTAAAATTCATTCTTCTTTTCTGCTTAACTAATTCAAATTATATTTCAGATTATTTCAGCTAAGAACATCTGCACCCGCAGTGACTTTTTCTATTCATCTTAGTGTGTATTAAATAGTGGCAAGTATCTCAATGTTTTTGACTGATACTTATTCTTTGGTTGCCTTGCATGCTTATATCTGAAAACAAATTTTATTCATATTGAGAAAATAAAATTGTAAACTAACTCTAAAGACACTATACTGTTTCTTTAATATTTTGGATATCACATTTTTCTTGATATAAACATAGGGATGAAAATAATATTTTTTAAAAAATAAATAATATACAAATATGAAGATAAAGCTGTGTAAAATTTATAAATATATGAAATTCCTTTTCTTTCAGCACTCATGACTAGCAGTGTCTGCCAGGCTGAAAATATTGCTGCCTATTAGCAGCCAAAATGTGTTCTGAACCAGAAAATAATGCTTGATTTGAGGCCAAAATTTTTCCCAAAGAAGTTATTTCTGAAATGTGTGCTTCTCTAGTAAGTAACAAACTTTCTCTGGAGTTAGTGACTATAGCATGCCCTAGTTGTCTGAAGTGGAGAAGACTGCAAGTATGAGAAAAAATAAACATGAAGTATAAAAAAAGTGGTCCATATTAATAATAGTTCAAAATATTATTCTGCCTTCATGAAAGAAAAAGCAAACTCTCAAATGTTCTTGTAGGGATTACCCAAGCATTTGTGTATCTTTTCTTTAATATTTTATGTGAAAAAGTCAGACCGTGGTATCTTCTAATTATCTATTTTTAAATAAATTCTTCAGAGACCTATTGGCTAGCATGCTGTGCCTTTATTTGGAAGAAATAGAAAATTTGGCTCTAACAACGAGGAACATTTATTGACTTAAGTGTCCAGAGGTGGTTCCATCTTCTGGGCTGATTGATTTGTCATTTCAAGGATGTTACTGAATTCTTGTCCATTTAAAATTCCAGTGCAGGCTTTATTCTAAGGCAAGTTCCCCAGTGTGTTCCAAGAGGACTGCCAAAAGTCTTCAGGGGGTATGCACTACATTGGATAAGTGCAGAGAGAGAGAGAAAGAGAGAAAGTTCTAAAAGCTATCCCAAAGGGCAAGATTTCTTCCTTCTTATCAGCTCTTAGAAAGAATAATTGAGTACATATAATTACAGACTGATCAGCATAGGACAGCCTTTTCAACCTTTTATGTAAGTTTGGATATATGGAACTATCATCTCTGGACCCTGTCAAGGTACAGATTCTTATTTGGTAGGTCTGGGCTGAGGTTGTATAATTTACATTTTTATCAAGTTTCTGTGCAACATCTATGCTGCTGGCCCTTATGTCTTTTAATTGATAAGTGCCCCTCACGTTGTCTCACTGTCTGTAATAATGGCTTATGATCAATGATTCCAGAATAAAAATGACCATTACCTGCTTCAAAGAAAGAAATTAACATCCAATTCTACTCTGGTTCTTGATGACCTTTTTTATCTCTCCAGCTTGAGGAAAAACTTTATGAAGTCACCTTTAGACCAAGTGTCACGAATATTTTTAATAAAAACTTTGAGAAAAGAGATTTTATTTTATTTTATTTTTGTAGTCTCAAAACATTTTTATTAGAGCTATTAAACTTTATGATACTGTTCCAAAGAGTTTTCTAAAAGTCAGGGGAAATCTCTTATATTTTTCTATATTTCACTCTCTCTCTTCTATTCTTTTTTTTTCTACTTTGTTCTTTGTTTTTTTTAAAGTGTTTATTTAAATTCCAGTTAGTTAACATACAGTGTAGTATTAGTTTGAAGTGTACAATATAGTGATTCCCTTCCATACAACACCCAGTACTCATCACAACAGGTGCACCCCTTAATCCCCATCACCTATTCCCTCCTCCCCCTGCACACCTCCCCTCCCCCACCATCAGTTTGTTCTCTATAGTTAAGAGTCTCTTTCTTGCTTTGCCTCTCTCTCTCTTTTTTCCCTTTCCTCGTTTGGTTTGTTTCTTAAATTCCACTTATGAGTGAGAAAAGCAATTTTTTAAAGATTTATTTATTTTAGAGAGAGAGAGAGCACAAGCAGGAGGGGCAGAGGGAGAGCGAGAAAGAGAATACTAAGCCTGCTGAGCACAGAGCCCAATGTAGGACCATATCTCATGACCCTGAGATCAGACCTGAGCTGAAACCTGATTGTGCCACCCAGGCGCCCAGAGAAAAGCAATTTTAAAAGACAATTCCCACGCTATTTCTTACTGTCATTTGTTTGAAAATTTTACTAGAGAAACATGAATATACCGAAAAAATATTTTCCTAGATTTCAAAATAAAGTGACAAAAATGCACCAAAATGGAGTGTTTTGAATAAATCATTCCATTTTTGTATAAATTTGTAATCTTGACATTCGGAAATTATTTTAGGATCAAAGGAAAACTATGGCTTAGCTTTTTAGGAGTGCATCACAGTTGTGACCCAAAGAAGTAACTGATGACATTCTAACACAGGGTTCTTTAAATTCTTCTTCAAAGACCATGCTTTTGCTAACTCCTACAAGTTTATCTCTAAGTAAAAAGTACAATGTTCACTAGAAAAGTCCCAGAAATACGGTAAATTTTCTCCTTGCCAAGAGACTATTTATTACTGACTAGTAAGAGATTCCAACTTTTTCCATTTTATATCACCAGTGGTTTTATGGATTGAACTCAAGTCTATGTGCTCTCAGTGGTACACTCCACTATAACTACAATCCACCTGGGTGAAGATATTCTCAGCAGGTCCTAAAGTTTACTTTCCCTAGGGATATCTTTACTTAGTCATAGAAAGCTAATGGGGAGGAGAACAAAGACTTTGCCTTTTCTCCCACCAAGAATGGATCATTATACTGTGCAAGCCTTTTGGTAAGAATTTAGCTTTCCTTTTAGTTTTTCCATAGGCAGAGAGTATGCAGGCCACAACAAGAATAGTACTTGCTCTTCTTGTAATAGTTATCTCTCATTGCAAATGAATACATTTTTAATATTGTTTATACCTTTTCTTTCATATCACTTTATTTAAACCTTTCATTTGGAGAAGGTTCTTTAATAACAGGACTAATAATTCCACAGATAAAACTGATAAGAGAGCATTTTGTCATTTTCAATAAAATAAATATTTTGTTTCTATCTGTCCTCCTAGAATTGTAGACATCTCTCTCTTCTAGGACTTCATCCCATAAAGTATCCCCTTATGAATTCAAATGTTCCCTTATTATTGACTTTTTCCCTTGGCATATATAGATTTTTCCTTTCACATTAGTGGAGAAAACAGTAATCTCGTACTCTGCTCCGCATCCAGCTACCTCTCTGCACTTTTTCTTCCAACAGCCAAGAATAACAAACCTACAATCTGTGCTCACAATTTCCGTCTCCTTTCTTCCCGTTGAATTCTCCATGTGTTGTAACTTGACTTTCATACCAATAATTTCTCTAAATCTGCCTTAATTATCTCCTTAGGAACCCCCTTTTTGTCAATCCAAGTTGTTATCTAACTTGGTCTCTTGGGCGTTTAATGATATTGACTCTTTTGCAATCCATTTCTTAGTTCCTTTGACTCTAATCACACTTATTTCCATTCTGTTTCTCTAGTCCTTTCTGCCCTTTCTCTTTTCAGGCACTGCTATCTGTCTCTAAGGCTTGAAAATTGCCATCCCATAGAATCTGTTTTTACATTTACCTCTCCTCAATTTTCACACTCTCTAAACAGTTTCTTTCACATTAGTTGTTCGAGTTATCATCTGCATCACAATGACTTTAATAGTGAATTGACTATAAAATTTTTATTTTATAAGATACTCCAAATTATCCAAAGCCAAATTTATCCCCCTCCTATTGTCATTCACTCACACATTTGTTCAAGAATTACTTATTGAACATCTTCTATATTTGAAGTATTATTTTAAGTGCTATGAAAAGAACCATGAGCAAAAAAATCGAAGTCCAAGTTCTAAAAGAAAAGGGACAGAAGGATTCCTGGGAGAATAGTGTCAGAAGGGGAAGACTATAGGATGCACAGATTTGAAAGGGAACAAACATTTTAAGTGTGATTTTGTGGAGGATAAACTCGAGATGTCAATTATACAGCGAAGTAGAGGGATCTTATAGGAAGTTAAATATCAGTTTGGAGTTCAGGAGAGAGATTTTAGTCCTATATTAAATAAGATGGAACTCAGGAGTTAGGTAATAAGATTCATGATACTGAATAAGAGCATCAGTGAGGTGATTATAGATACGGAATATCAGAGGTCTATCTGAGTCTTTGGAAAAAACAATATTTGAATACTAGGGAGATGGAAAAAGAATAGCAAAAGTCAGTGAAAGGTAAGAGAACCATGACAGAATGGTTTCCTGGAAGCCACAATAAGGAGATGTTTGAAGAAGGAGGGGATGGGGCTTGATCCTGGAAATCCAATAAATATTTTGAGGAAGGTAAATGCTGAGCATTTCTATTTGTACCGGTGTCTGAATTATATCTACTTTCACATTGGTTCCAATGAAATCTGGAGATGCTACCTTTTGGGGAAGGTTAAAGAAAAAGTGGAAGAAAAACAAAGCTACCTAAAAGTATTTTTAGGCTAACAATTGATGTACACAAAGAACAAGGTAACTTTAAATGTTACCATGGACTTCATTCAAATAGAGGTTTTTCTTTTTAGAAGGAAATATGTGAATAAGGAAAAAAAACTAGCTATGAACTTCTAGTAAACTTGGTTTTAAGGTTAAACTAAAAAAGCTATTATTTTTAAAAGGGAGACAAACATCACCCCAACATGGCAGAATATTTTAGTTGATTCCACATTTACTATCATCAACATGGAAGGGAGATTTGTAACTATTACTTGTTGTTTGTTTGTCTATTAGTTCATTATGCTTTCTGTAATTCAATATTTGGTGTTGAGATGAAGCAAGTACTGATAAGTATAGAGAATACCACTATTGCTGTCTTAGTAGACTCACAGGCTCACCTTCTGTACAGGAGCAGAAAATTCCTAAAACCATCTGTTTTGCATAATTGAATTGGAATATTTCTTTCTGGTTTGTCTCTTACTTTCTAAAGAAAGACATGCAGATGAATCTCAGGACTGAAGTGACTTTTCTATGAATTATTGCAAGTAGTCCTTGGTAACGGAAGGTAGAGACTTTTCATCTTCCAACAGATGATGCCTTTAACAGAATTATTTTGTAAAATAGAGACACAAGATTAAAAAATATAGTTAGAAATTTGTTAGGCTTTGATTGTCATTTGATGATTTAGAGTTTCAGAGACAGTCTCTGACTTCCTTAATATCCATAACACTGTCTCTTGATAACTACTCTTCTTTTAACCAGATTTTCATACATCCTTCCTATAACCTGTGTTTTAAGATGGAATATGAGTGCCAGAACTGAGCTAAGTGGCATAATACAATTTGTAGCCACTGGTCTTCATCAAAGCTCAGCAAATGAGACTGGAGAAGACATTCTAGAATAACATGTTCCTTCTTTGTACCTTTTGAGGAGGAGTAGGGTAGAAATGTGAATCTTACTGTGATTATTTTGCCTCTTGGAAGGAAGCTAGCCTTAAGACAAGGTTCACTGTGGAAGGCAGAGTAGACTAATTAAAAAATCATGCTTCCTGGTGATGTAGAAAAACACCAAAATCAAACAAATCTGAGCCTTTGGACTCTCCTGAGAGGTAAACCCATAATTCCACTTTATTGTTTAAACGAATTTGGGTTACATTTTCCATTATTTCAAAATTAAAGAGTCCTAAATATTATATAGAGCATTCTTATAGGTTGCCACAAGACTGTTGCTTTCTATAGGCAGTTGCTTCTATGGTGTATTTGGCTTAACCAGGAAGAACACCCTTTACCAAAAAGATCCTTTTTGTTTGTTTGTCTGATGAAAGTACAAAAACTCCATGAAGGCATTAAATATTTTAATGACTTCTATGGTGAAAACTGAGCAATCCTGAGAAAGTGAGGACAATGGACTGGCATGTTTTGGTGGGTAACATGTGTAATTTAAAAAAAACTTTGGTTTCACAAAATTTTGTACAGGTTTGGTCAATGGGGAGCTGGGCAATGGCTGGGAAAGATTGTTGTTGGGGCATTCATGGAAGTTTGGATGAGAAAGATGTGTGGGTCCCAACTAAACCAGATTGTGTTTATCTCAAAAACGTCCATAAGCTAATATGTAATGTTTACAAATAAAGCAGATAGGTGGAAAAACAAAACAGAATTTAACAATATAAAGTACTTGTACTAAAGTAAATGTTTTGAATGTTCATACTCTTAGATCATAAAATTTTTGAAGGTAAATTCATATTTTTACATCAGTAAAACAGAACATATTCTAACTTTTAGCAACATTAAAAAAAATGAATGGAAGCAGGCTATAATATGAGAAATCACCCAAATATCCTTTGCCTACCTTATTTAAAAGCACTCATTATTAGTTACAATTATGAATTCTAGGAATACTATTATGAATTTCCAGTGGAGACTGTGTCAGACTTGGAAATTTGCTCTTTGTGTTATTTGAGTATATTATAGGGTAAAACCAGACTAGTGAACTTTTGTCTCCATGAAAGTGTGTTTACAACTTGACCATGCCCTGCCTATTAACTGCTTCCCTATTTCAACCAATAAATTTTCATAGCATCCACCAACCTAAATGAACATTTGAACTTCATGACAGGTGTAGGTTGCAAGTTTGTTACAAATTAGGATAAACATTAAATTACCCATGACAACAGGATTTGAGTGTGATTAATTTTTCAACTTTATATGAAAAACAGTCTTCAGAAGTTCTCTTTGAATTTGTTTATTTGTCATATTTGTGCTCGGAAAAAAATAATCATACCAATACAGTAATTTTCCTTTTATTAAATATAGTGAGGAAATAAATATATAGTAGACGAAACCAAAATTTTTAAATCCAACTTTTCTGGCACAACATGTTTATATGTGTGTGTGTGTGTGTGCTTTGTTTAATACATGTTTAATGCTAAAGAAGGTGCTCAAATTTTTTTAAAATGAATTTTTATGTAAAATACTAGGTGTCTTTAAGTAACATTAATTTTTCTCTTTGACTTTGTTATGTCTATTGTGATTATTTCTATGCAATGATTAAAAATTAACATAAAATAAAACCAGATCCAGCGTACCAGTATTTCCTAAGTTAGTGAAAATATGAATCACTTAAAAATGACTCACAGTTATACATTTTTTGGCAAAATAAATATGTTCTAGGAAATTTCAAGTGATTTTTTTAAGTAAGATTTCCATTACTTAATTAATCAAAATATACTCCACGCCAAAATGTTAAATTATGGTATCGTATTTTGTCAAATCGGGATCCATCTAAAGTAGTGATAAGCAAACTTTTTCTGCAAAGAGAAAAATAAAAATTATTCTAGCTTTGTGATTCATAAGGTCTCTGTTGAAACTGAACTCTGCTATACTAGCCCTGAAAGCAGTAATGGTTAAGATATAAATAAATGAGATTGTTGTATTCCATCAAAGCTTTATCTACAAAAACAGGCTCTGGGCTGGATTTGGTTCACAGGCCACTGTTTTGTTGACCTCTGATCTAGACATATAAAATATATAGTTTCCTGTTTCTTACTTGGACAAATGTATTCAGTATGCCTTTAGTACAACATACGTATTATTATATATACTAATAATCCACAGATATGTGTAAATATAATCTAATTTTTCTTAAAAAGTAAAAGCAATATTGCAAAGGTTAATCAGAATGACCTCGTTATAAAAAAAAAAAAGAATGACCCCATTATCATCAAAAGTTAAGCATGCTATTTATTTAGGACTAAACATACAAAGAAAGGAAAAAAAATATTCTAGTTGATTTATGAAATCCGTCTTTATAATAATGTTTCACATTTTTGTCAGTATTCTATTTCTAATAAATTTTCATGTGGCATTTCATTTGATATTTTGAACAATTCTAGGATAGCTTATGTTAGCATAATAAATGTTAACACAGCAAATCTGAATATATTTAGGTTTCATTTAAAAAAGTCTTGTCTATTCATGTGATCATCATGAAGTTTTAACTTCAGTATTTAATCAATATTATTATTAACGTCAACTTGTATAAAAACTTCTATAATAGAAATATACTTAAAGCGTGCAATACTTTGTTATCTTCTGTATCACATTTGCCTTCAAAACTGATAACATTAAAAGGAGTGTTCCAACAGCTTGGAATATGTTGCTCCATTGTTACAATAAGAAAAAGCATAATGAACTGAAAACCAGTAACTTTTCTTGGATTTATCGGAGAACTATGATTGCAGGCCAAAACACCACCCTCTAATGTGAAGAGACAGCACACCTGAGGGTCAAAGCCTAGGTCTGCTTATCTGGGGCAGATGCTGCTCAAGCCGTGACCTGGTAGGAACACTTGAATGGGAATTTTTATAAATTGTTGGAAACTGACTATATATTAGCATGAGAGTGAGAAATTCCCATAGGCCACCATCTTAGGGGGTGGTTACTTCTAGAGACCTTGCCAAATCCTAATGGTGAAGAGTCAAGAAATATCGCACGTGGCCCTGGCCAAGAGAGAGGAGAAGAATGGTTGGAAACACACCAAGAACATTGTTCCATAACAAAAGACTACTCTCCACAGATAAAGATTTCACCAGAGTCCTATCTCACCTATGGGAAGGCACTTGCCTGATTCTAGCCCCCTCTAGGCTTCCTGTTTCACCTAAGCAAGGAAAAAAAAGTCAATAAACACTTGTGAAAGCCACTGTTGAAGGATATGGGCCATGACACGTAAGCATAAGACTATAGAATACCTCCCCTCCTTCACCTCCTGTCCTGGAAGCAACAGGGCTCCAGGTTAATGCCAGTGGATTACAGATGAAAAGGCTGCAAGACAAAAACTCTAGCTAAGAAAGAGCCAAATGGAAGACAGTAGAAGAATTTGAAGCTTCTGGCATTTACACCTGTGGCAAATATTAATTAAGCAGAACTCCAAACCAGATTAGAATAAACCATTAACTAAAGGCCTCAAACACACAATACCTCATGTCCAGATGTCAACAAAAGAATTACAAAGTATGCTAAAAGGCTAGAAAAACAAAGTCAGAAAAGACAAGGCAATCATCAGAAACATACAGATATAAAACAGATGTTAAAGTTATCAGACAGGGAATTTAAAATAGCTATGATTAACACATTATGGACACTACGGTAAGAAATTAACACCATGGAAGAACAGATGGGTAATGTGAGCAAACAGATGAACATGCTAAGAAAGAATGAAGAGGAAATGTTAGAAATCAAAAACCCTGCAACTGATATAATAATGTCTTTGATCATCTTCTCAACTGACTGGACATAGCTGAGGAAAAAAATCAGTGAGCTGGAATATATGACCATAGAGACATCCCAAACTGAAATGCAGAGAGAAAAAGGAGTAAGAAAGATTGACAGAAAGACAGGCAAAAAGAAAGACAGAAAGAACATAGAAAAAAAAAAAAGAAAGAAAAAACAAAGAAAGAGCCAAAAAGACAATCTCTCAGAGACATGGGACAATAACAAAAGATGTCATTCGAATACCAAAAAAGGAAGAAATAGAATGGAACAGGAGAAATATTTAAAGTAAAATAGCCAAGTATTTTCCAAAATTAATGATATATACTAAACAATAGATTCAGGAAGCTCAGTACATATTGAGCAGGCTGAAGACTGAAAAATCTACCTGACATGATGTATTTAAACTGCAGAAAATTAAGACAAAGATAAAATCTTGAAAGAAGCCAAGGGGGAATAACATCTTATTTATAGAGGAAAAAGGACTTCTCATCAGAAAACACATAAAAAGAGAGTGGAATGAAAATTTTAATGTAGTTAAAGAAAAAAGGTACCAGCCCAGAAATTTTTATCCAGCAAAATCACACTTCAGAAGTAAAGAAGAAATAAAGACTTTCTCAGAAAAATAAAAAACTTCAGGAATTCATAGTCAACAGACCTGCCCTAAAGGAAATGTCAAAAGAAAATTCCTCAAGGAAGATGAGAAGCATATAGGTTAGATACTCAAATCTATATAAAGAAAGGATGAATGTTAGAAAATGAATACACAAAAGTAAAATAAATATTTTATTTTTTCTTATCCTTATCTTCACTTCTAATACAAATCTCCAATAAAAGAAATCAGGGTTCCTTAGATTAATGGCTAATGGTAGCACTGGAGCAGGAAATACACAAGGTCAGCCTACAGTATTTTGTAGTTCTAGAAAGTATGAGAGTACTACACACACACACACACACATACACACACACACATACACACACACCCTCCCACAATGATTTGAGCATATTAAAAACACCAACTGAAAAATTCCCAATCACCAAAGCTAGAAAATTTGAACAATAAAATAAAAGGTAGTATTGGATTATGAGCCAAAGTATAAAATAAATATCCACAAGCCCATAATTTTATAAATAAATAACCAAATAAATGAGAGAGAAGAGATGAATCTCTCATGCTGAAGAATTTCAGATAATTTATATATTTACACTGGCTTTATGGACATACAGCATAATCCCCACTTAAGTGTGAGCTGCACATACCGACTTCCTTCCTAAAGGGAAAGAATGAGAAAAATAACTTTAAAATGGATGCACCTAACTAGAATCACCTTGGCCAGGTGATCAAGAGCAATGTCAACACTGACAACTTACGTTAATAGCATGTACCGTTGGGGCGCCTGGGTGACTCAGTTGGTTAAGCATCTGCTTTCAGCTCAGGTCATGATCCCGGGGTCCTGGGATAGAGCCCTACATCAGGCGTCTCTGCTCAGCGGGGAGCCCTCTTCTCCCCCTGCTCATGCTCTCTCTCTCTCTCAAATAAATAAAATCTTTAAAAAATAGTATGTACCCTTGATGTGATGTAATGAAAATATCACTTTACCTTTGTGGTCTTCCTCTAAGAAACTCATAACCAGTCTAATGATGAAAAAAGTATCAAATTCCAATAAAGAGGCATCCTACAACATACCTGACCGGTACTCCTCAATACTGTCAAGATTATCTATGTGGAATATAAGGAATAGTGCAGAAGACAATAAGTGTGTGGGGTGGTATAAACAGAGTGGGAAGAAATCGGCAAGGGAGACAAACCATATGAGACTCTTGACTCCGGGAAACAAACTGGGGGTTGCGGAAAGGGAGGTGGGTAGGGGGTTGGGGTAACTGGGCTATGGGCATTAAAGACAGCACTCGATAGGATGAGCCCTGGGTGTTATATTCAACTGATGAATCATTAAACATTATATAAAAAACTAATGATGTACTATACCTTGGCTAATTGAATTTAAATAAAAAATAAAAACTGGAAAAATTAAGAAATTAAAAAAAAAAACTGTCAAGATCATCAAAAACAAAGGAAGTCTGAAAAACTGTCCTAACCAATAGGATCCTAAAGAGACA
This sequence comes from Callorhinus ursinus, assembly GCF_003265705.2. Classification (NCBI taxonomy): domain Eukaryota; kingdom Metazoa; phylum Chordata; class Mammalia; order Carnivora; family Otariidae; genus Callorhinus; species Callorhinus ursinus. The sequence continues at coordinate 9,116,674 of NW_027397063.1, forward strand.
TGACAGCTGAATGTAATGCGGTGTCCATGATGGGATCCTGGAACAGATTAAGGACAGTAAATAAAAGCTAAGGGACAATGAAAAAAGTATACATTTTAGTTAATAATGATGTTAATATTGGTTGATTAATTTTAACAAGCATACCATACTAATGTAAGATATTGATAATAGGAAATCTGGGTGTGGGGTTACCAGAACTCTATACAATCTTCATATTTTTTCTGTAAATCTAAAACAGCTCTAAGAAGTAAAATATACTATAAAAATTAAAGTATTAAATTATGTTCTTCATCATTAACTAAGATCTAAGACTTTAAAATGTGAAGACAATTAACATTCATAAATGACTATTCAGCGTCATTTTCTTTCCATTGCTTATGTGCCTGCCATTTGCGCCAATCATTGATGCTCAGTTTAACATTTCCCTCTTCAACATGCCTTATCTCCTAACTGAAATAAAATGAGTCCCCAAATTTAAAGCTGCCACGAAAAATGCTAGTTAATGATATTGACAAGTGCCCTCGGTATGCTAATAACCTTCTCTTATATATCACTCAGTTTCTCAAAACACATCCTAAGGATTTTTATTATTAGACATAAATTCTTATACTACTCTCTGAACTATGTGAATGTATGTAATGTTTATTTCTGTACTTAAAAGTGAGGTGGAGTACTGTTTTGGTGTCTGCCCGTTAAACCTCCTGGTCATACAAAAGTAGATTTTTTAGTTTTTCTATAAAAATCAAACCAGTGGTAGTGAGAAACGGCTCTGTTTAATACAGAAACAAATGGTTTTCAGTGATTCTCCTTGTGTCTGACAATACTAGTGGATATTTTGATGGTCTAATGAAACAAAGATTAAATTCCTTACATTTGGAGATGGTGGGGCAGAAAAGAGGAAAGAGAGACCTTTACATTCTCACTAAATTCTCATTTTTGAGGAAACATAACGGAGTTGTTCTCTCAATGTTTTAGTTGTTGATGGTAAATGTGATAGTGTTGTTGGTCATGAGGGTAAGGATCATGATAATATTGCTGTTACTGCTATTTTGGGGGCAATGTGGTGGTGGTGGCGGTGGTGATAATGGCGGTATTCATCCGTTTGGTGATTGTGTGGTCGTTTTTGGTGGATATTCTTAGTGTTGCTGATACTGGAGTCGGTAGTGGTGGTGGTATAATTAAAATACATACAACAAGACAAGCAAAATTCCTCCAAATTCTTGGAGCATGTAATCCAAAAATCTCTAAAGGATTGGCCTTTTAAGGTAAGCTATGTGGTTGCCAAAGTAGTTCTCAGAACAGGATTATTGGGCATAACTCAATTGCAAACTTGGGCTCTGGAATTTCCTTAAAACCCACGCATTGCTCTCAGGGGCCTTGACAGGTCTGACTATATATTACAAGGTTCATGCGTTCACATCTTTCCAGGGATTCCCCCAGTACCATTCTGGTCTGTTTACTACTCCAGTGCAAGACATTAGGTATTAAAAAAAATAAAGATTGCTGCAATTTCCTCCAAATGCATTTATAGTTACTTGTTTAGTCTTAGCCTGTGTATCTTGGAGGAAAGAGAGAGAGAAAACCAGGACGCTCAGATGGTTGTCGAAAATGGAATTCTTTTCAGTCTGAAGCGTTTCACCAGATGATCATTAACTTGCAGGTGTGCAGTACCACGGAATTCACAAACACTGGGTTAAACAAATATAAGGAAAACCATTTGGCAGTGTTAAAGCTTTTCTACAACTCATGGGGAGGTGGTAAGAGAAGGTCACTGTAAGACATGAGATTTATATGGGAAAATCAGTGGCAAAAGGAAGTATAAACAGTAACAATTGACAGCACCAAAATCCAGGACCTAAACTTGTGAAAATCAAAATGCCATTTAAGCACATAAATGCTTGGAGTCTTCAAACGGTAAAATTACTTACTCTCATATATGGATAACCTTAGAACACTTTCAAGGATAGTTTTCTGCTTATGTATAGCATCTTATGATTTAAAATGAGTTAGAAATAATAGTCAGTTGATTATAGCTGATTCTTTTACTGGTCGAGAATTTCTTTACCATCAAATAAAGTACATTTTGTACATTACACTATGTTTTCATTCATGGATCAGATATTTAGGAAATGCTGTGTGTCGCCACATCCCAGTCAGAAGGCTCTGACTTCTAATAGTTTTAATAAGCAGTGGCCAAGTTTTGGAATCTGGAAGTTTCACATCCCAGATCCACCACTTATAAGCCATGCAGTCTTGAGAAGTTTGCTTGTTCATTCTGTGCCTCACTTTCTTAATCTGTAATATGAACCTATGGGGATCACACGATGTAACATAACTAAGGAAATGATGTAGAACATGATAGGCACTTTATGCCTATTCTTCACTAAAAAAAAAAGCAAAAGGAATTTTAAAATAAACTGCATTAAATTGCATATAAGTCATGGAAAATTTTAATCTAAAATTCAAGGCTGATAGTATTACCATCATGATAAATACATTTGTATGTCTTCTTCCTCATGTATTAGATATGGGCTGAATCCTTGCTTTTAACATGCACTTCTTCACCTCCAGTGATTTTTTGGCATCATTTAAAAATTGCAACCACATTGAAATGTTGATAAGCATTTGGGTCTCTGTAGAGATGATCCCTTCCCTTTTTTTCTAACATAAGCCTTACTCCCACTCATTTTTTGTTTGGCAAATCCTCATTCTGGAAGATCTATGTCTTGTTTGTTTCTTTATGACAACTTTGCTTTCCTAATTTTTATGATCACTGTCCTTTGTGCATAGACATTCTGAGACTTATTCCACTGAAATGCCACCGGTGTTTATATGCAAAATAAAGATAGTAATAATTTCTATCTCAAAGAGTAGTTGTCCAATTAAATGAGAAGAGTTTACAAACTGGTTAGCACAATGCTTTTACATAGTAAGTGCTTAATAAATATTAACTGGTGGTATTTATGTGTCAATTTTTACACTCATGCTTGTATTATTGCTCATGCATGACACATTTGTCACATCGTACAACCTCTACACATATTTGAAATAAGTGAAACTGAATATTAATGAAGTCAATAAACTATATCATGGGAAACATATTTTTTAAACATTAAAGTCCTTGAATGGATTACATGAATTTAAAAATGTAGTTTATTTGTATCAATGCAATATTTTATTTTACTTTTTTAAAGATTTTATTTATTTATTTCAGAGAGAGAAAGAGTGCACAAGCGGGGAAGACAGGCCAAGGGCGAGGGAGAAGCAGACTCCTCACTGAGCAGGGATCCTGATGCTCCTTGATCCCAGTACCCTGAGATCACGACCTGAGCTGAAGGCAGACACTTAACTGACTGAGACACCCAGGCACCCCTGTATTAACACAGTTTTTAAAAATCAAATGGCTATTTTACATGTTTTCTATTAGTATTATTGGCCCAATATATTTCCATGAATTTAATAGGTAGAAATTTTGTAGATTTTTTTTAAGAGTTTACTTATTTATTTGACACAGAGAGAGAGAGAGAGAGAGAGCATAAGCAGGGGGGAGGGGCACAGGGAGAGGGAGGAACAGGCTACCTGCAGAGCAGGAAGTCTGACTTGGGGTTCCATCCCAGGACCCTGGGATCATGACCTAGTCACCCAGGTGCTCTGAAATTTTGTAGATTTAAAATAAAACTCTTTTTGCTAAGAGATTTACAGAATCTTCTCAAAATAAGCTTTAGGCGGGATTTGGATGAACACCTACTTCTATCTCAAAACCTTGAAATGCTAGAAAAATGATATTCAGTAATAGTGCTAAAACAAGAAAGTGTGTCATGAACAAAGAAGGAATATAAGAAGTTTCTGGGATATAGAAAGCAGTTGGAAAAAAGAGCGAAGAAACTAACCCCTTAAAGCCCTTCTAGGAAACAGTTCCTGGTAAGGTAAGAGCAGATAGAGAGAAACATAAGCTCTCAAAGATGCTGGCAATGGAAAGGTCCTAGAACCATTCTCAGAGACAGCAATCAAGCTTGAGCCTTCCTACTAGTTCAGTCTGGCCCCTTGACCATCACCACACCCCCTCAGTAGAATTTGCTGATTATTATAAAGGTTAAAAGTATGTCTTCTCCTTAACCTAGGCTGATTACTATCTTCTGTGAAAGTGTCCCACATACCACCATAAACACACATACACCATAAACACACATACACCATAAACACACATAATTTTGAAAACATATTATAATATAAAAGATATATCTTAATATAAAATATATATCCAATAGATTTCAAAGTCTTGGGCAAATTAGATCAGAGCCCCTTTGAGATCACAGATTTACATTACTATTCGAAGTCTGCCATATTAAATAATCTATAGCTTCTACCATCACTTATTAAATAAGGACAGTCAAATTATGATATTCCACTAGGTCTTTGTTTGTTTTTAATGAATGAAATATAAAATATGTCGGGTGCCTGGGTGGCTCAGTTGGTTAAGCGACTGCCTTCAGCTCAGGTCATGATCCTGGAGTCCCGTATCAGGCTCCCTCCTCAGCTCCCTACTTCTCCCTCGGACCCTCCCCCCTCTCATGTGCTCTCTCTCTCTCTCTCTCTCTCTCATTCTCTCTCTCAAATAAATAAATAAAATCTTTTAAAAAAAGTTAATATAAAATATGTCATGAAAACAATTTCTTTTTAATTTTAAACTATGAGCAAGTTAACATTATTGGAATTTCCATCCACTCTGAGAATTTCATGTTAATGATTATGCTGAAAATTATAACTTTGTGTGAGTTGGGATATTAACATATACCTGGGATACCCTCTAAAATGCATTAACATTGTATAGAAAGGCAAAACACTTTAAACAATCTAATCTAATGGTAAAGGATGGATGAAATTAAATAATAGTTCCAATCTAAAATGAGGTATTACTCATCCAGTCTAAAAGGTCTTATAGCTTGGTGGATTTTTAAATGCTATAAAGTCTTTAGCATAACAGGAAGAAGAGAATAAGCCTCAGGCCCTAGATTATCTGTTTTATTGTTGGAACAGGACTTTTTTGGATGGGTAAGGTATGGCTTAGACTATAATAGTCTGAATCACTTGTCTGGCCCACCCCCCCCTCCATTATCCCCACCCACCGTTTACAGTCGTTCATTAGCAGAGCATATTTGTTTTACAAGTGAACAAAAGAGAGACTTGTTTTTTGTTATTATTGTGTTTATGTGGGACAACAGATAGCATAGGAGAATGGGAAAAATTAGAGCTCATGAAATAATTGAGGAGGAGATGCTGCTTAACCGTAAAATATAGTTTTTTGGTTGTCCAAGTGGCAGAGTCTTTGGAGGAAGGGCATCTTCTCTTTCTTTGTGTAGAATCTAGCAACAGTGTGAGAGAGAAGATGTTTGTGCTGTATTATAGAAATTGGTAGTGACATCTATAACAGTTTCATGGCAAAAAGATATTGAGCTGGAGAGAAAGAGGGAAGAATAGGTAGACATTTGATGGTCATGGTAGTTGTATCAGTCAGGATCGGCAAGATTATGCTGAAATAACAACAACAAAAAAACCACTCCCAATGTCAGTATGTTAACACAGTGAATGTATTCCTTGTAAATCCTAAATATTCATTCTGTTTTGACAGAGTGATTCTCCTCATCAGTTATTCAAGACCCCAGGAAGATGGAAGCTTCATTTTGACATAAGCTCTGGAGAACTGGGGAAGGAGGCAGCTTGAAGAACAGCACACAGGCTCATTGCTACTTCCATATGTAGTAACATGTTACTTCTGCTCTTATTTCACTGGCCAAATCAAATCAAATGGCCACAGGTACCTTCTCTGGGGACAAAACATTACAATCTTTTCATATGCCTAAAAGACAAAAATATGGACATTTTGACAAATATAAATTGTTGCTTCCAGTTTTTCCTAGTAGCTAAGTGTCTGGGTTTGGGATACAGGCCATACCCCCATTTGGATCTCCTATATAAATGGGGATGCTCTTTGATAATTTATGTTTTCTGTGTTTAGATTAGTGACTCTTTTGTTAACATAATCTGGTAACACAAAGAAGTATGTAATCAACATTAGCAAAGCCTAAGACTTTTGCATTTCATTTGCTTTTGAGATTTTGTTTGAATAAAGAGTACTATAGAAAAAATAGAACTAGCCTAATTAGAGAATATTTTCAGGAATGAAGATATTTACATTATTTACATGAAAAATATTGATGCAAATCATTGTATATAGCATAATTCTATTTTTGTAGCAATATTGTCTTAGTCAAGATCACACTAGAAAACAAATGATATATTTGTCTTGAATGAGGAAGAGGAGGTGAGAGAGACAAAGATTTATCTTGAATCCAAGATAGCCAGATCTTAAACCAACCATTTATTTTATTCACATTAGCAGAATGCTTGACCAAGGACTGAGATCCAAAATATTAGGTGTGAAGTGATTAAAGGGAATGTCATTCATGAAAAGTTCTCTTAAAAGTGATCATTATCACTGAACATTTGGAAAGGGACTTATGACTGCATCTCACTTTTGGAGGCTGGAAATACAACTACTGAAAAAACATAGACCTAGCCACTACATCTAATATAACACATTCACAAAGTATTCTGGAGGCAGAACATATATTACTTAACTTTACAAGGTACTTATTTAAAGCCTCAAAATTGCTCCAAGGAAGGAGGTCTGTGAAGCAAATCAGTTTTTCAGTCTTTAAATTTCCCTTTTTCTGTTCATTTCCATAGCTGAGTGAAGAGGAAGGTATATTGACAATGGAAGGTCCATTTCCTGGGCATGATCTTGAAGAAACCTAAATCAGTCCTATAAGTAACTAGCTACCTGCATTGAAACAATCTGAAAAACAGTCCAAATTTCCCCTATTGTATCTTACCACAGGTCAGAGATACATTGAATGTTGACGTGTTTGGAGCACTCAACAATCCCTTGATGTAAATATAAATGTAATAATGTCCTATGTCACAGTTATTGTGACACAGTATTGAATATATCTTGATTTTGTTGTTGTTGCTTTTGTTGTTCTTGTTCTGTGAATGCTGTTTCAGACTCTGTACTTCCTTGGAAGTAAGAGAGTTTAGGTTCATTTGACCTATTATCCTGACTATGACTTGTGTTTGTATCAGGAGATTTTCCAATATGTAATTATTGTGGAAAAATTTTGAAACAGCAAGACTTTCTGGGAACTAATTGGCCATCACCACAATTTCTATATTTTCATAACCAGTGTCTGGGTATTTTGATATTATTATTTGGATGGAAAATGATGCAAAGAATATTAAATGCTTCTTTCTTTTGCTTCAATTACTGCCAGATATTAAGCAATGGTTAGATGTACTTCCTTAGAGAAAAAAATAAAAATCACAGTGTTCAAGTCATCTTTACCACAAAAGGAAGGGTATTAGCTCCTTTACACTCTTAAGCAAACACATCTGAAGCTCAAATTTATTTTAGAAAATAACTGCTTTTCGGAGATGATACAAATCTTTCCTTTTTGTATTATTGTAATATGCAAAAGATATGTGTTTCTAATGATTTTCAGCGCTATAAGTGCCATTCAGTTTTATAGAAACACTTGTTAGAAAAGTACTTGGAAAGACTTTTGTTCTTAGAATATATTCTAAAAGTAAATTTCCATAATATAACAGCTGGATGGAGAGTCCAAAAGTTGGAAACTGAAATCCCTCAGTAGAGGCCATCAGGAGTTTATCCAAATGAGAAATTGTGGATTTGGCCGAAACATCCCCTTACCTTCGTGGAATAACCACTTAGGAGAAAAAACTCCCTGGATACTTCAAAGGATTTTTGAAAAGATGTTTTTTCACCCAGAAATTGTTTTAAACTCTGAAACAGACAATCAAACTCACCGCACTATCTCACACACCCTCACAGGAACTATCTTGTAGCCAAAGGTTACACCCTTTCCCCCTACTCTCTGAGGCTTTCGAAATGGATTCCAGGGATCTGAATATTTTGGATCTGTTCTTTAAAAACTCAAAAGGAATCTCTAACTTTCTAAGGATGTATCATGCATCTATGAAATAAGAGTAGAGCATTGAAGACAACTCCATTTCCTAAATATCAATCAAAAATATATGCGGAAGGCATAAAAACAACAGAAGACTCCAGAAAGATTCTGCTCTAGCAGTGACCACAAAAACTCATGCCTGTGACTTACAGGGTGGTTGTCTGCGGGAGCTGACATGAGGCTATGAGCAATGGAAAAATATAAGCCTGTTTGTTCCCAGGGCTTCTGTAACTGTTTTCAGATAGATGTTTGTGAAAAGTTAAAAAAAAAAATGAACCCTTTTCCCAAAAATTGCTTTCTCATCAACTTGGGCTTGAAATGTAGCCACCATAGAGTATTTCATGAAAAATGTGACAGTCTATATAGTGGATAACTTACATGAGAAACATATGATATTTAAAACACTAGAGTTCTGTGCCAGGAACTCACTGATACATCAGCACAGAGACATCAACTTCTTTCCAATATGAGCTGTTGATGAGAGGGTAATGGGACAAAAATAAGCCTCAAGCATAAGGCAATAACATGGGAAAATAGATCTTCAAAAAGGTCCTTAAGAGGCAACTGAAGAATCCAGTGGGTGGAAGATAGCAGGGGAGCTATCTATGGAAGGAGCCAGAGACATTACTATCTTAAGATACTGCTTCTCTTGTATTTATAAAATTGAACCAATAATATTTTATTCCGAGCTTTTTTTTCCCTAATGGGTCAATAAGTAGAAAACTGGAACTGTCAGTTATCCAGATCATTTTGCCTTGAAGATAGTTCAGAAATGGATTGCTGCAATTATATATTCCTACCAAATTATCCACCCATTCATAAATGCTTCTATAGAAAGAGATAGGAAATTAGAACAAATTAGTGAGAAAAGTGTCAGAGAGTGACTAGTTCTATAAAAAAAAATTAAGCTGCAGTGAAATGACATTGAAGAGATGGTATATACTTTCTATTAGGTAAATAGAATAGAACTCCTAGAGGTGACAACGAAATTGGATCTAAGGGATAGTAAGGCAATCATAGGATGATGGTGGGATGTGTATTTTCAGAAAGGGGGGAACAGATCTTAGTGCTGGAATGAGCTTGGTTATATAGGAACAGCAAGGACTGCAGAAAGTCAAAATGTTCTTTGAAACTAGTCATGACAAACTGGCAAACTTCTCACAATGATGCATTTAAAACCCAACCAACCACCCCCACCAACAACATTAACAAAAGCAAAGTAGGTCTGAGATTGAAACGAATAGACTGGACTCAAAATCATGAAGCAGGGAAGCCAAAAAAAAAATAATAATTCTTTGGTGAAACAGGATTAGAATCCACTCAACCAAGCTGAACTATCATCTGGGAGGGTCAGAATTTTGATTAACAAACCACCCTATCCTTTCTAATGTTCCTTCTAAGAAAGTGTCCATAACATAGCATATTTCTTTCTTTCTAAGTATTTTATTTAGTTCAAAAATGATTTTTTAAGTCTTATTATATCAGGATAACCTCAGCTGACTATCTAAATCTGGAAAAATGAATCAGAACAAGTTTTGGGCCTAAACCTGTACATTACAGGAAAGATTGCTTAAAATTTTCAGTTTATTTAGATGTATGCAGACTCAGGAACTGAATTATTATTATTATTTTTTATTATGTTCAATTAGCCAACATATAGGAAATCATTAGTTTTTGATGTAGAAGCCGAAATGTCCTTGAACAGATGAAAGGATAAAGAAGATGTGGTTCATATATACAATGGAGCTGAATTATTTTAATCATGCTTATATATCATCTTTTAGCACATAAGAATGTCAAGGCCAGTTGGGAAACCAGAAAAGTATGCAGTAAACTTAAAGAAAAACATCTCTAAATACGATGTGCATTCAAATGTACCTTTTTGACAACCAAGATGAGGTTCACCTACCGAGATGCCTGCAGAATTTTAAATACCCAAAAAGGACCTTTTGGACATTGAAGTAGATGGGCAAATTCTTAACCAAAGCTCTATGGAAATTACTGCACATTTCTTCATTAGATAGTTTATTATTTAATTTTCCTAGGTTTGTAGTATTTTGGTGTGCTTATTGAAAGCTGAACGATTCTCTTGTTAAATAAGTAAATTTCTTAATTTCCCAGAAATTTGCAAATGGCTAAACACATCTATTTTATGTTCAGTGTTTCTGCTAAAAAACAAAGTAAAATTCTCCAGAGAATTCTGAGCTGTATCTTACAATAATTTTTATAATCAAAAACACTTTTAAAACTATAAAGCAATATGCCAATGGGAATTTTTAGTCTTATATGCTTAGCTTCTTATAAATGATTTGCAATCACTAATTCTGTCACCATGAAATGCAGCTCTATTCTGACTCTTCATTCCCTATAATTCATGCTTCATTTTCTGTAACTCTTTTGAGGTTTGCCCCTAAATTTTTATTGTTCTATTCAGATAACTAGTATGACCTACATATTTCTAGATTCCTCACTTAGAGGCTCTATCCTCACAAACTGAGCCAAGTCTCCCAAAATATTTGCCTCATCATTTCCTGTTTTTTAAATGTCTATTGAAATCTGTGATTCTTTATAAATATGCCATTGTTCTCTCTAAATTATGAGAGAGATTGTAAGTTTTTTATCCATTTATTCTAACATTCTTACCAATTAGTGGATTCAGGAATGTGACAGACAGAAAGACTTCTTAATGATATCCATCCCCTCAACCTTTGAATATATTATATTTAATAGCTAAATAAATAAATAAATAAATAAATATCAGATGTAATTAAAATCAGTGACTTCTACATAGGGAGGTTACCATAGATTATCCAGGTGGGTCCAGTCTAGTCATATGAGCCCTTAAAAGTAAAGAACTTTCTCTGGCTGGAGACAGGGATAAAGATAAGACAGAGAGGTTTGAAGTGTGAGAGGATATGATGTGGTTTTGCTGATTGTGAGACGTAGAGGTCTCATAAAAAGACCGGAGAGAGGACTCTAGAAGCTGAATGCAAGCCCCAGCTGACAACAAGCAAGGAGACTGGTACCCCAATCCTCAATTGAAAGGTGAACTAGTCTCTTGATATAATAAGTAAACTTCTTAAATTTCTTAAGTCCTTGAACCTGGATTCTGTCTGGAGCCAGAATGAGCTAGGAAGTGGATTCTCCTTTAGAGTTTCCAGATAAAAGCCCTTACCTGCCAACATCTTGATTTTGGCCTCTGGAGACTCAGTAGAGAGTCTCAGGTGAGCCCACCCAGACTTCTGACCTACAGAACTGTGAGATCATGAGTTGGCATTGTTTAAAGCTGCATGTTTGCGGTAATTTGTTACAGCAGCGATAGAAAACTAATACAAAGATACACTGTTTGCAAATACCTTTGCTTATTATGAAAAAAAGATTAACTGGGAAAGAAGGGTGTTAAAGCTATTACCTCTAATTGGAGGCTTTGTTTCATAACCTTCAGAAGAATAACAGAAAAGAGAAGAAAAACAGTTTATAAGAACCTCAGTACTTTTTGCAAGTTATTTATATTCAGAGCAAATTGTCAACAGCAATCTTCACTCCTATAATATCTTTCAAGCATATCTACATCAATGAAGGTATTTATTTTACTCTCATTAAGAACAATCATGGCAAGTTCATGTAAGAAAAACCCCCACACAACCTTGGTTCAGTTGTTTACAACAAATGAATCATTGCCAATGCAATTCATGAATTCCAACAGAAAAAAGAATGTGAAATACTCAGCTGAAGAAGACATTTTTATTATATTTTTTATAAAAGGATAAGCAAATCTCCTCTTATTCCAGCCTAAACTCTACTATTATAATGTGTTAGTTTTTCTTTTAAAGACATCAAAGATTTTTTTAAAGATTTTATTTATTTAATTGAGGGAGAGAGAGAGCATGAGGGAAAGAGAGAGAGAGAGAGAGATGAGCGGGGGGCCCAGGTAGAGGGAGAAACAAACTCCTTGCTGAGCAGGGAGCCTGATGTGGTACTCGATCCCGAGACCCTGGGATCATGACCTGAGCCAAAGGCAGACCTAACTGACTGAGCCATCCAGGCGCCCTGAAGACATTCAAAGATTTTGATAAAGTAAAACCCAAAATTATAGAATTTGATTGAAATTCAATCAATCAGAACGGATTAAAATAAGAAAATTCCAGATATCAACTGAGTAAATGTTAAATTATTTTTAAACATTCAGGCAATATTTAAAAATAACAAAAAATAGATTTTGTCACTAAATAAAAATTTTTTTAAAGCTTTGGTACTATATCAATAGTATTATATCCTTTATATAAAATTGCCCATTCTTTTCACATTTCAAAAATATTTATTTCAGCTAAATAACTCCTTTGTATATTTTTGTCAAATGACTTTCTCTGCTCTTGTAATGTCTCTGAATCAAAGCATGTTATTAAAAAAAGGTATTAGTAAATACTTTATGATTCTTTAGGATATGAAAATGTACAGAACAGGATATTGTAAGTTAAATTCTGTAAACTCTTTAGATTTTTACTAGACATATTTGTATGGCGTGTAGTCAAAGAGTGAATAAAGAATTCTATAGTACAATAAATTGATACTTTAATTTCTATACTTATTTTTTATTTTCTGACATGATTATAATTCTTGCTTAATTAAAAAGAAAAAAACTCCTACACATATTACCAAGAACTCTACCTTGTCTATAATTTTCTTGAACCATTATTTAATTTTTCATTCATTCATTTGTTCTTTCATTTATTCAGCAAATATTTATTAAACGTCTATTATCTAATAGGCACTCTTATAAATTGTGTGTATGTAAGTTAAGGAGAAAAAAACAACCAAAATAAAATTAAAAAAACAAAACAAAACTGTCCTCATTAGAGTCCTATTATGATTGGCAAAAGAGTATCTGAGTGTTACGTGCAGCTCGAAAAAGATTACACGTGTTTATTTTTAAACATGTGTAGTCAAGTGACTTAATTTAGTTTATTTCAAATTACGACAATTTTTATCTGTCAATCTTTAAAAAAATGTTGCAATCCTATTCTCCTTTTAAAATTGTTATTAAAAACAACAAACACATAAACAAACAAGCAAACATATATGAAAAGTAACCCAGAGTATCGCAGGAACAACTTGCAAACTGCTCAACCTTGAATGAGTAAATATTATCTTTTCCCAGTTTACAGCTGGAAAATGAGGGACAGGCCAATGTTAAGTAACTTGCTTGAGGTCACTCAGTGAGCCTCAGCTGAGTCTGGGCTCTAACTCAGAAGTTCCCAATTCCCTGCGGTTGGGCCACAAGTTCATAGCCACTGGCTCACAGCAGCTTCCGGAACAGAACACTTTTCCTGTAAGCCCTAGAGAGTCAGGCTGCCACATCAGCCCAAGGGCCTACAGAAATCGGGCTACAAGGAAGGTCAGCAACTGCAAGTTCTTACTGCTTTAACCTTTCCACCCACATTGAGGAAATTCATAGCGAAGTAAATCTGGCCAAAAGAAGAGAAGCAAAGAAAGATAGCTCTGGAGGAAATATCACGGCCTCATATCTGTGGATGAAAATTCAGAGTTCGCGAAGGCTGAGAAAATTAACTTTTTCCACAGCAGAAGTTGTGACATTAAATTTAGCATTTTGAGTGGTTTTCTGACAAATATTTTTTGCTTTTTCATTAATCCCAAATGAAAAAAAAGTACTAACTCCAAGTTAAAATTAGAGCCAGGCCAGTGAATGTCCGCGAATTTGTACAGCTAAGCGTTTAGTGTGCTATAGACTTAAATAGTTAAGCCTGGGAGTTTCAAGAGAAATCAACTTGGATCCAGGTACAGCTAAATCAATTCCAAATCCTTTGGCATACAAAATGCAGGGTTTCCTGCCCTGATGGATTGCAGTGCACTTGGGTGGGCTCAGAGGATGTGAGAGAAAAACAAAGTTAAATGCTTTTCAATTGACTCAAACCGCCAGATTGCTAACATTCAACACACAAAAATAACGGTATTGTAAATGCACATTGCAAAAAAATAATAATGAAACATACAAAAATCACACATAATAACACATTAAAAAACTCCAACAACATAAAAATCATATTCAGAAGACTTGATCTGCAGGGACAACAGACTCACCGATGAGGTCACTAGGCTGCTGTGGCAGCATTAAAAGAAACAGCAAACTTTCTTTTCTGGTGAGAGATGGAGCTGTTTGGTTGGCACCCGCTTCCTACCCCCAAATCCTATTGTACAATTAGCTGTCCAACATAGAGATCCATTTAAGAGATATTTAACAGATATTTAAATGTTTACATATTTAAATTGAATCTGTATCTTCGATATGCCCCATACCACTTTGGGTACTGAGAAAGCAGCAATGCACAAAAGAGGAAGAAAACAGCCCTGCCGTCATGGAGCTGACACACAAATTCCACACAGAAACAGTGATCAGATAAGATGATCTATAGATAGAGATATGATGATCTTATCTCTAAATAGAGACAATCAATGATATCTTCCGAATTCCTACGTTAGAGACTCAGGGTCGGTGATTTGGTGACGGGAAAAGTTGAACAGGTTATCTTGAAGCTATCTGTATGTGTGTTGTGACATCTCTGCTCCACATCAGTTGTAGGTCTAGTTAGGTTAGTTGTGGAAAGAAGTTACAGATCGAGATTATCTGGGTAGAGGGGGTTAAAGACCCCTTCCCTGACTTACCACTGAATATACGCAGTCATTCCATTGACTGGACATATTCAGTATTTTAGATCATAAATTGTTATATGTCTGGATTCCTTTTGTCAATTATATTGGCAGAGGGGAAAGACATTCTTTGGCCAACTGTATCACTTGTTTCCCTGGCTTTCATAAAAACGGAAACCCTGTTTTCTTCGAGGAGAGTTAAAATAATAGGATTGAAAATATTGAAGTCATCATTCATTCATTCATCTCCAATACACAGTCACCAAGTTCAGCTGCTTGCCTTTTCTGCCCTCCCCATGCATATTAGCTCAAGAAAAAATGATCCAAATAGCACATGACCAATCTCTCCGTCTCTGGGCCCCTTTCACTACTACATACCATCTTGTCTTACCAATCGTTTTTTTTTTTTAATTTGTTGATTTTCTTTATTGTATATTTGTCTTGTTTCCTTGATATTGGGTTTTACATCTAATACTTCTAACTTAATTGCCTTTTAACTTTTTTTTAGTTAAGTGTTTTTAAATTTATTTATTTTTTTATTATGTTATGTTAATCACCATTCATTACATCCTTAGTTTTTGATGTAGTGTTCCATGATTCATTGTTTGCATATAACACCCAGTGCTCCATTCAGTACGTGCCCTCTTTAATACCCATCACCAGGCTAACCCATCCCCCACCCCACTCCCCTCTAGAACCCTCAGTTTGTTTCTCAGAGTCCATAGTCTCTCATGGTTCGTCTCCCCCTCCAATTCCCCCCCCTTCCTTCCTGCCAACTTCTTCTTCTTTTTTTTTTAACATATGATGTATTATTTGTTTCAGAGGTACAGGTCTGTGATTCAATAGTCTGCACAATTCACAGCGCTCACCATAACACATACCCTCCCCAATGTCTATTACCCAGCCGCCCATCCATCCCACCCCCCTCCGCACCTCCAACCCTCAGTTTGTTTCCTGAGATTAAGAATTCCTCATATCAGTGAGGTCATATGATACAGGTCTTTCTCTGATTGACTTATTTTGCTCAGCATAATACCCTCCAGTTCCATCCACATCGTTGCAAATGGCAAGATTTCATTCCTTTGATGGCTGCATTCCTTTGATGGCTGTGTATATATATACCACATCTTCTTTATCCATTCATCTGTTGATAGACATCTTGGCTCTTTCCACAGTTTGGCTATTGTGGACATTGCTGCTATAAACATCAGGGTACATGTACCCCTTCGGATCCCTACATTTGTATCTTTGGGGTAAATACTCAGTAGTGCAATTGCTGGAGTTTCCTCAAAAAGTTGAAAATAGAGCTACTGTATGATCCAGCAATTACCAATCATTCTTAAATACTAAGCTTATCAATGAACTTCTCCACTTAGAAAACTCTGATAGTGGTTATCTAATGTGTTGGGTTTAAATTCTACTCACTGGCACCAACCTACCAAGCCCAGCCTGCCCCTCACACATATGCAGTCACTGCTTCAGCCAAACCTGGCTCCTTCTTTCCCACCCACCTGGAGCATGGGCTACTACTACTCTGCTTGCTTCCCACCCTCTTGCTGCCTCCCTCCCTTGCTCCCTACCTTGTTTCTTCCCTTCCTTCTCCTCTCCTTCTCCTCTTCTCCCTTCCTTCTTTGCCTTCTTCATTTCTTGTCTTTTTCAACACCTTAAGTGCCAAGTCACTTTAATAGGCTTAACATCAACCATACTGATCAAAATAGAGGGAAAAGAAAAATTAATGCTACCAGTCTTGACCTTTGTTGCTGGGAAGATCAAAAAGATCAATAATACACTTAGTTGCTGAGAATATGAAAAACAGGCATCTACATAAGTAGATAATTTGGTACAAATTATGTAGAGGGTATTTGGTAATAACTACCGAGGTGAGAATGCACTTGGCCTGTGGAAAAGCAATGCCATTTTTTAGGAGTTCATCTTACAGATGTGTACTTGTGTATGTGTGTGTAATGGATATAATGGCTACTCACTGTAGGAGTTTTGTTGTGTTGTGTTTTTTTTTAATAGCAAAAATTTAGCAAATATTCATCAAAGGAATCTGTTTAATAAATTTCACACATGGAATGTTACCTGAGTAGATAAATATGATGTCTTTATTTATTTAAATGATTAAATAAGATTATTTCTTACACAAGATTAAGTAAGATTTATCAGTAAGGAAAAAAGAACAAAAATATATTTATGTATTTAAGTGGGAGGATATTCAAATATATGAATTGCAGAATGAAAAAAATGAGCAAGGTGCCAAAAACTATACATATGCTATAATATGTGTGAAAAACTGGAGAAATTAAGAAAGTGTATTTAAATTTACCTGCATATCCATAGATATATTCCAGATGAATATATGAGGAGTTAGAAACACTGCTATTAAACACGGGAACTGGGGCAAAGTAGGAGGAGAACTTACCTTTAAATGCCCTTTTGAAATCATAAAATTTGAAAATGTATTTCTGAAAAGAGAAGTTCTTACTAAACACTGCAACTAAACTACGTTCTCCTTGTCACCAGATGCTTCAGTTAGTGTGTTCTTTATCACTTAGCACGAAATGTTGCTTCAGTATGATGGTGATCAAAGAGTAGTTTCAAAACTCCTGGGACTTGATTCAAATTTTGAATTATATGTTCTGGTGTCTGGGAAGGTTGTCAACCTCATTTCAATGATTTTTAGCATGGCTATAGCTCTGACAGGATGTGGCATGCAGTATGATGGCAGACTTTCCACGTTTCGTGGACCATTGCATATCCAGGAATCTACCATATGTCAGTGAATATTTCTTAATGTCGGTATTTTTATTTTTGAGAATTACCGAATCCTCGAGACACAACAGTGCCTCTGAAAATTCCAAAAACCTATAATGATTGTAGTTTCCAAAAGAAAACCAAAGTAAGCATGAAAAAAAATGGTGACACATCATTCATTATGGAATCCATTGTGGTTGTAAAAGTCAACATATATATTTTTGTCAATTACAAATTTCATAGATAATTAAACATTATTCCAGATATGAAGATAAAAACTTGTCATCAGAATAGTTTTCATTTTTTTAAATACCATTAAACTAAAAAGAAAGTCTTTCTTAGGTGAAAATTTTGTGTATATGATTACTTATAGTTCATATATTTTAAGCATATGCTTTTTATTTAAGAGAATTTTTAAAAATATTCCATTTTAGTTTGAAGGATTTAATTTAAATTTTCAATCCTACCAGCAAATTTCTCAGCAGACTTTCTTTTGCTTGGCATTATATAAACACTGGGAATATTTACTGAATGGGAACCAAACCACAAAGTTCTACAGCCAACTTTGAAAAAAAAAATTAACTCATAGAAGCTTATAGTATGGTTTTTCATGTGATTTCTTTTGAGTTGCTTATGCTTTTGTTCACATGTCTCATTTCAGTAACTTCGAATGCAAATGTTTATGCGTGCAGCAAAACAGGAAACAACATTTTACTTTAAATGGGGGCAGGAAGACTCTTTTAATATGGAAACAAATATTTAGGAGTTATTTGCTTTTCTGTTTCATCAAAGTTAAAATGAAAACATACTAAGCGATATCTTGATTTTAATAAAAGAAATGTCTTGGTAATATTCCGCCATAAATTATTTAAACTTTAAAAATAAATCTGATAATATGATTTTATCATTAATTGCTTTTCCCTTTGACTGTTAGCTCTTATTTAGAATAATTTTAAAGATGTATAAGGGAATGTGTTTGCCTTGTATTTATTGTGACTAGCTTTTTTAGCTGTGTTGAGAAACATAGATTTTTTTCAAAGTTTTTACTTGAGTGTAGTTGACACACAATGTTACATTAGTTTCTGATATATAGCATAGTGATTCAACTTCTCTATACCACAAGTGTAGCTACCATCTGTCACCAGGCAACACTATTACAATATCATTGATTGTATTCCTTATGTTGTGCCTTTTATTCCCCTGACTTATTTATTCCATAACTGGAAGCCTGTATCTCCCACTCCTCTTCACTCATTTTGCCCACCCTCCCCAGCCCCTTCCCTCTAAGAACCATCAGTTTGTTCTCTGTAGAGAAATGTGGATTATCCTAAAGCTAATTCTTTCATCTCACTTTTTAATCCTAATTTTGTTGACTCTTAAAGGATAGTTTCAGAACTTCTAAAAATGAATACACTCAAAAACATTATTGACTTTAAAGTCATACAAGAAAGTCTTATTTTTATTATTTATTATTATTGTTATTTTATTTTATTTTATTTATTTTAGAGAGGGGGTTGGGGAGAGGCAGAGGGAGAGAGAGAGAGAGAGGGAATCAAGCAGGCTCCATACCCAGCATGGAGCTGGACGTGGGGCTCCATCTCACAACCCTAAGATCATGACCAAAGCCAAAATCAAGAGCTTAACCAACTGAGCCACCCAGGTACCTCATGAAATTCTTCTTTTTAATATGTAAAACTGTGTTGTATTTCAGAGGTATTGTGACATTTGAGAACTGTTTGCATGAGGCGGAGGGTACAACTATATGATGAGCTGTGTTCACGTACCATGACCAAATTCCAGGTAGCAACTGAAGTCGTTTTTAGGAATTGGAATTATTCTCCATAGTATTGGAATTATCCTTCATGAGCTTGTTCCTTAAACTTCTTGAAAAAATGTTAAGGAGTGGTAACTCCTGCAGATTTAATTCTTATGGATGTATTTAAATATAACCCATGACTTTAAATATTGATATTGAAGTTAGCTCCCTTAGCCTTGATGACAGAGGTCTCAGCAGAAGATTTATCTATCAGTGCTATGCTTCCATCTAGCTTTTGGAATCAACTCTGCCTTCATAGTCAGTTTCATTTCCCTTTAGAGCTTCTCTTCTCTCAGACTCCAATTTGACAGTCTGAATCTGCCATTGGAGAGACCCAACTCCTGCCATGTACCTTAACTAAGAGTAGCCATGGCCTCTGGAGCTCCAAAGCCCAGTTCACGAATCCTGAATCTCCTCTGCTCAAATTGTAAACTGACAGATATTACTGCTATATCTAACTCTTCAGGATGGCCTGGTGTCCAGTGGAAATGATTAACAGAGGACTGAAACAGCTACAACTCAGAGGTTGCTGACTGTTTGGCTAAGAGCATCATGAATATGATATAAAAGAGTGGTGAGCTATCCACAGAGAGTTGTTAATAACTGAGATTTCCACCAGAGCCAGATAATGGGTACAACATCTGTAAGAAATAATTGTCTGCCAAGAGGTAGTGCTTCTTTGCTACCATTAATACACTGAAAATGAACCATTCAAGAAATTCACAAGCTTTTGGAAACACATACATCCAAAAAAGAATGATAAGAGATCTTTGAGTTGGAAGTTGTACTTGGTTATCAGAGTTCTAGACATCCTATTATGATCCATTACTGAAACTGAAAAAAGCTAAAATGATTGGAACTTATAGAGAGAATTGTCAGTTTGAATATTGACTACTGAAGCATCCAGACTGGCACATTTACTCTCTTCACATTTCAAGTGTCTTTGTTTTAATCACTCTCTCTATGGGAAATAAATATTTATTTTTCCAGCTTTATTGAGATATAATTGACCTATAACATTGTGTAAGTTTGAGGTATACAATATGTTGATTTAATACATTTGCATATTGCACAATTATTACCACCCTAGTTTTAACACCTCTATCATGTCACATAATTACTGTTTCATTTTTGTAGTCGAAACTCTTAAGATCTACTCTCTTAGCAACTTTTAAGTATATAATACAATA
Organism: Callorhinus ursinus; assembly: GCF_003265705.2. Taxonomy (NCBI): domain Eukaryota; kingdom Metazoa; phylum Chordata; class Mammalia; order Carnivora; family Otariidae; genus Callorhinus; species Callorhinus ursinus. The sequence continues at coordinate 9,137,148 of NW_027397063.1, forward strand.
TTGTTAACTGTAATCACCATGCTGTACATTAGATCTCCAGACCTTATTTGTCTTATAACTAAAAGTTTGTACCCTTTGATTGACATCTCCCCATTTCCCCACCCCACAGCCCCTGGTATCCTCCATTCTACTGTCTGAGTTTGGCTTTTTTACATTCCACACATACTTGGTATCATACAGTATTTGTCTTTCTCTGACTACTTCACTTAGCATGATGCCTTAAGGTCCAGGCATGTTGTCACAAATGGCACAATTTTCTTCTTTCTCATGGCTGAATAATATTCCCTTTGTATATATATCTTCATCCATTGACAGATACCTAGATTGCTTCAATTTCTTGGCTATTATGAATAACACTGCAATGAATATGAGAATGCAGATATTGCTTTAAGATCCCATTTTAATTTCCTTTGGGTATAAACCCAGAACTAGGATTCCTGGATTATATGGTAGTTCCATTTTTAACTGTTTGAGGAACTTTCATACTGTTTTCCATAGTGATTATATCAACTTACATTCCCACAGAATAAAATAATTTCCCTTTTTTTCATATTCTCACCAATGTGTATTGCTTGTCTTTTTGATGATAGCAATTCTAACAGGTGTGAGCTGATACCTCATTATGGTTTCAATTTGCATTTCTCTAATGAATAGTGATGTTGAGCATCTTTCTATGTATCTGTTGACCATTTATATGTCTTTTTCTTTGGAAAAAATATTCTTTTTCTCTTTCTATTTTTAATAGAATTGTGTATTGTTTTCGATTTTGAGTTTTATGGCTTTATATATTTTTTTATATTAACCCCTCATCAGATACATGATTTGCAAATATTTTCCCTTCCCATAGGTTTCCTTTTCATTTAGTTGATTATCTCTTTTTCTGTGCAAATGCTTTGTAGTTTGATATAGTCCTACTTACTAATTTTTGCTTTTATTGCTTGTCTTTTTAATGTCATACCCCAAAAAGCCTTGCCAAGACCAATGTCAAGAAAGTTTTTCTTTAGGTTTTCTTATAGGAATTTTACAGATTCAGTTCTTATGAACATAAAACATTCAGTTTAGGTGTTCAATCCATTTCAAGTTAATTTTTGTGAGTGGTATGAGATGGGGAAAAATTCCATTTTTCTACATGAGGTTATCCAGTTTTCTCAACACCTCTTATGGAAGAGATTATGTTTTCACAGTGAGTGTTCTGGGCTTCCTTGTCAAATATTAGTTGATTGCGCATGTGAGGATTTATTTCTGGGCTTGCAATTCTGTTCCATTGGTCTATGTTTCTATTTTTATGCCAGAACCATTCTGTTTTGATTACTATAATTTTACACTATAGTTTGAAATCAGGAAATGTGATACAATCAGCTTTATTCTTCTTTTGCAGGATGGCTTTGGTTAATCAGGGTCTTTTTTGGTTCCTTATAAATTATTTTTTTCTATTTCTGTGGAAAAAAAGCCTTTGGAATTTTGATAGGGATTGCATTGAATCTATAGATGCCTTTGGGTAATATTGACATTTTAACAATATTAATTCTTCTAATTCATGAACTCAGGATATCTTTCCACTTATTTGTGTCTTCTTCAATTTCTTTCCTCAAAGTCCTGTAGTTTTCAGCATACAGATCTTTCGTTTCTTTGGTTGAATTTATTCCAAAGCATTTTATTGTTTTTGGTGTTATTGTGAGTAGGATTGTTTCCTTTTCCTTCTTCTCCATTTATTTTTTTTAGATACTTCATTGATAGTGTATAGAAATGCAACTCATTTCTTTATGTTGATTTTGTATCCTGAAATTCTACTGAATTCATTTATATGTTTTGGCAGATTTTTGATGCAATTTTTCAGATTTTCTATATATAAGGCTTAATAGTGCCATCTCATTGCTTTCTGTTTGTTTTATACTTCTTTTTTTCCTCTCTTCCTCTCTTGCTTCCTTCTTTTGTGAGTTGATGATTTTCTGTAGTGGCATGCTTTCTTTTTTATCTTTTGTGAATCCTTTGTAGGTTTTTGTTCTCTGGTAACCATGAGGCATATATCAAACATCTTATAGACATAATAGTCTATTGTACTATGATAACAACTTAGCTTCAATCACATATAAAAACTCTATCCTTTCACTCCCGTCCTCATTTTATGCTTTTGATGGCACAATTTAGCCCTTTTTATATTGTGTATTTATTAACAAATTATTGTAGCTATAGTTATTTGTAATTCTCCTGTCCTTTAACCATCATACTGGAGTTAAGTGGTTAACACTCCACAATATTACAGTATTAGAGTATTCTGATGACTATATACTTACCTTTACCATCTTGTAAATTTTCATGTTACTAATTAACATCTTTTTATTTCAGCTTGAAGGACTCCTTTCAGCATTTCTTATAAGACAAGACAGTGGTGATAAACTCACTCAAGTTTTGTTTTACTGGGAAGTCTTTATCTGATGTTCATTTTTTTTTTTCTGATGTTCATTTTCGAAGGACAGCTTTGCCAGGTAAACAATTCTTGGTTATTCTTGGTTGGCTTTTCTTTTTTTTCCTTTAGCTCATTTAATATATCATCCCACTCTCTCCTGACTTGTAAGGTTTCTATTGAGAAACCATCTAGTTCATGGTAGCCCATATATCTTAGCTAAACTCTGGGCTATGAACTCTGCCCACTGAGCTTTCTCCCCTTTTCATAAGAAACAACCTGTGTTGGCAGCAACTTAACAGCTTTCTCATCTTGCTTCTTTTCCAAGAGGTGCAAAAGTCCAAAGATCTATTTGCAGTGTGAGCAATTCCAGCCTCCCTTAGTCCAAGCTTGTGGTCATTTTCTGATCAAATTCCTTAAAGTCTTTACAAGATCTTAAACAGTGGATTATACTCTATCCATTTGAAAATTAAAGAAAGTCATGCCTACATATGTTTTTATAAAAGGTACTCCCTACTTTGGGGACAGTGTTGGGCTGCTGTAGAACCATGTCCTTAAGAGGATTGGGAATCCATTTTTCTTTTTCTTTTTTTTTTTAAGATTTTATTTATTTATTTGAGAGAGAGAATGAGAGACAGCACGAGAGGGAAGAGGATCAGAGGGAGAAGCAGACCCCCCGCTGAGCAGGGAGCCCAATGTGGGACTTGATTCCGGGACTCCAGGATCATGACCTGAGCTGAAGGTAGTCGCTTAACCAACTGAGCCACCCAGGTGCCCAAAGAATCCATTTTTCAAGTTGAGAAGGTCTACTACACCAAAAATATATCTGGGGTCTTGTTTTAGTTCAGGGTGTTACACCAAAGGACCACAGACAGAATGGCTTATAAACAACAAAAATTTATTTCTCACGGTTTTGAGGCTGCAAAGTCCAAGTTTAAGGTGCCAGCAGACTCATTGTATGGTGAGGACCTACTACCTGGTTCATAGATAGCTATCTTTTCAACATGTCCTCACATGGCAGAAGCGGGGAGGTTACTCTCTGGAGGTTCTCTTTTATAAGGACCTTAATCCCATTGATGAGGGCTCCACCATCATGATCTAGCCACTTCTCAAAGATCTCACTTCCAAATACCAGCACATTGGGGATTGGATCTTGACATTTGAATTGTGGTGGGACACACGTATTCAGTCTATGGTAGACCTTAAGAAGATTCTCAGAGCCATATTAGAATGATCTTTGGCTCCAAATCTCCTTTTATTTTTTTCAATATTTTATTTCCTTATTTGAGAGAGAAAGTGAGAGAGAGAACACAAGCCGGGGGAGAGGCAGAGGGAGAAGCAGACTCCCCACCGAGCAGGGAGCTCAAATGGGGCTGATCCCAGGACCCTGGGATCATGTCCTGAGCTGAAGGCAGACCCTTAACCAACTGAGTAACCCAGGTCCCACACAAATCTTTTATTTTGAGAATATTTGATCCACTTTTGAGACGAGGGATAAAGAGAAGTTTTGTTCCTTATGTATTACCTCTAAATTCTGATCACTAAATAGTTTTTTTTAGCTCATCTCTCCTTTTTTTATATTATTAAAGGAAACAAAAGAAGCCTAATAAAACTTTCAACATTCTACCTCGAAATGATTTTGTCAAGATTCACAAGATAATTTTGTTAGTTGTTTTGGTATCATATTCTCCTATAGTAGGTTTTTTTTTTTCCTGCTCTGTTATCTTCCACTAATAATTTTTTTCTGCCATTTTTCAGACCTCAGCCAATAGCAAGCCTACCAGTGGCAAAACTGCTTGGATATCAGCTATCTACAGACATATGAATGAGCCTGTCCAAGAACATCAGAGAAACTACATAGCTCTGTCCAGCCCCATTTACAGATAGACAAATTTGTAAGCTAAAAAACTGGTGTTTTAAACATTAAGTTTTATGATAGTTTGCTACATACCAATAGATAATAAAAAACATTATCCTAAGTAAACAATTCTTATTGCTTCTCATTCCAGTCTTTCTAGCATGTATTGATTCATTACTTATTAATTTTATTTATATTTCCCTTTCTGTGGCATGACATCATCTCTGAAATTATGCAGACTTGAGTTTTTGAAGGCTGGTTGTATCAGTTGTTGGCTATGGATACTGGAATATGTTATTAAGTTTCCGGATTTTTGATATCCTTAACTGTAAAATAGGGATAGTGTATGTCACATAGAGTTTCTATGATGATTAATAAATGAAATAAGATAGGTAAGATACTTGGAATATGGTAGGGGCTTAATAAAAGTCTCCTCTATCTGTGCAGTTTTACTTGTTAAATTTTTTTATATTCTGTAGTTTTTTAAAGATTTATTTTAATTCCAGTATAGTTAACGTATTATCCTTGCAGTTTTATTTATTTTTATACTCTGCAGCTTTTTAAAATTTTAGTTTTAATTCCAGTGTAGTTAATATACAGTGTTATATTATCTTCGCAGTTTTAAATTAATATTTTATAGTAGATTGGGAAAAATGGCTGCAATTTTTTTTTATCTCTGTATGCACATCCCTTAACAGTATGAGTTTGCTGCTCCTCCCACCTAAAGATAGAGTTCTTTCTTCATTCTCCAGAACTTGGTCAGACCTTTGACTCATACTGTGTGGCAGAAGTAATGTTGTAGGATTTCAATGGCAAGCATCAAGGAACCTTGTAATTAACATGCTCACAGTCTTAGAAAGCAGTCACCAGAGCAAGCTAGTCTTGTAAGAGAGCTGGAGTGGTTTTGCTGACAGCTTGAGGTAATTTCCGGAGATGTAAAGGAGGCCACCCTAGACCAACCAGCCTCCAGCCAGCTACCTCTTAACCACAAATGCATGAGTGATCCCAGTTGACACCATATGATACAGAGATGAAATGTCTCAGCTGAGCCCTGCCTGAATTGCAGACCTATAGAATCATCAACACACATTTTTTTAACCACTAACTTTAAAAGTATTTTTCTATATACCAAAAGCTAACTGAAAATATTTATAATATACAGTTATTAAAATACATGGTATTTTAAATTTTAAAATTTGACAAGCATGGTGTCTTTATGTTTAAAAAGGGGATCACATGCATTTTACTCTTTGAAAAGAGTTAATATAAAAATGCAAAATGATAATGTATGGAAAAGTACTTTGCAGACCAAAAGTATTTTCAGCTATTTATCAACCTATATTGTTTCAATCATTTTTTAAAAAAATGCATTTCTCACATAATTGTTCCATGCCTATTTATGTAATTGCTTGTTTGTATTATAATGTTCAATAAGAAAAGTCTACCAACAAAAACTCCAGAACTAGAATTAGACATAAACAAGTAAAGAGTCAATGAAAATGTTATGGGACAAATTCTCAAATACAGCACTCTGTGTGCAAACAGGAGAGGTACCTAAACCAGTATTATAGGGATAATAGAACAATTTCTCAGGGGAGTAATAATAATAATAATATCTTGTAGTGTAGAGAGCTGCTTATTAGGGGGGAAGGTCACACAGTGAGGGGAGGTACATTATGCATATACACTACAGTGGAGCATATCCAATCTATAGCATATTAAGTAGCTGAAATAGTCATAATTGCAGGATTCAGTGGAGTAAGTTAATGCTATCTCTTCCCCTTTCCAAATCAGAACCCATGAAATAATGGATATTGGATGATATAGTTCAAAATAAAAGTTTATTAACTGGATTGGAGATGTGAATTCAGTACCTGACAAAATGTTTAAGTTTTCCCCTATAGCACACAGTCTCTGCTCTAATCACAGGAAAACTAAAGCACTATGGGTCTCAACCACAGAGGCAGAACTCTCCTCATCAAGATTAATGCAAGGCAAGAAAGGAAATGTGGATTTGTGTCCTTGAGATAGACTGATTCTGAAAAAAGAGAGGGGAAAGGATTGGTTCAAGTAAGCTTAGTTTCTTCGCCCAGACTTAGGGGTTATGTTTTTTGGTTTTGTTTTGTCTCTTTGTTTTTTGTTTTGTTCCCTCCCCCCCTGGAGAGAAGTGAGTGACAATTTGAGAAGCTGGGATTATTATTGAAGCTGAAGTTCCTTCATTTGTAAACATGAGGCTCAGGAAACAAAGCTACCCCATTTAAAATATGCATTATTATCACAGTTATAATCCCAATTATGGCTATCCCAATTATAATCAGGCTAAAGAATATAAACTATAAAAAGGAAATGTTAACAATAAAAATAAATTTTAGCTTAGCAGAAGTATTCACCTGAAGATAACTACCCCAAGTGTAAACTATAGTGTATGTCTGTATCTGATGGTCTGAAGATGCCCTCTCCTTGGTTCTGATCTATCTGACTTAGGTAAGGGAGATGCAATCCCCTGAGTGTCCAGGCCTGACTAAGGAGCCCACTCCAAAACCTTGGTGTCAGTCAGTTCTAGCAAATCACAAGCCCTGAGATGTAAATTTAAGTGTCACTACCCCATGGGAGAGTACATGTTAAGTGGTCCAAATACCACATGTCTCCTAAGACATCCTTCATAAGAAATCAATTAGAAACACACATATTCAAAATGGGGACTGCAAATATATTGTACACGGTAAAATGCAATTATTTTTTATAAATTCATACAAAATAATTACTAAAATTTTTAACTTAGACTGATCCAGCACAACTATAGATGTGTTATATATTTTTAATATTTTAAATCATCAAACAATGGAATTCTTGATGCTTTGATATTAAAGCACATATTTCTAGAGCATATTTTTCAAGAAAACTTAAATACTACATCCGTGTATATATGTATATCTATATATACATAATACAAACAGCTATAATCTCATATACAATGTTTAATAACAATTTTGTATTGAATTTTTAAGAACCTCAAAACTAAAATCATTTATATAGCTTAAATGTTCTAATTTAAAAAATATATATATATATTTAGAAATATATGTGTATATGCATATATGGTATCTAAGTTACCTTTTAAAAGAGTCTGACTATGAAAAGATAGGTAAACAAGAATAAAGAAGGGTAAAGAAGTATCCCACAGAACTGAGTTCACAGGAAATGTTATTTTGCCAAAGATTCCACACTGCCTTGCTCTAAAGATGTATCATTAAAGATGTGTCACAGACCGAGTTTCACTGATGGGTGACTCACAATTAAATACTTAAAAGAGGAGAAGTAGTCTCACTAAATACATTCTCACCTCACCTCTACTTTTTATATGAAAAAAGAATGTATAAAACACCTTATAACTAATAGTTCTTTGATATGAATGACTCATAACCAATGCTGCTAAGTAAAATACCACTTACAAGTCAAGTAGTGTGAATCAGAAGGTGAAACTTTCATATATGAAATTTCCTCTATAAACTAAGAATAGTATATTCAGGCAGAGAACAGGTCATATTTCCTTAATGGATGTTGTAAACTTTTAGAGGAATACTGTGTGATTCATATCAGAAATATTTAGTTTCATTTCATTAAAAAACTTATGCATAGGATCTTAAGGTGTTTCTAGAAATATATATATATACACACATATATAAATATACATTTTCACCAAAGTAGATATAACTTATCAACAGGAATTTCGATCTTTTCAATAATTTAAATGCTCCAATAGGTCATCATGATGAAGCAATTAAAGCTCCAAATTAATTCTGGGGGGAGAAAAAGTAGAATAGATAGAAACAGAATTCTACAAGGAATAACAAATGGTTCATTTTGGTTGATTACAGTTAATTAGCACATGGTTGCACTAGTACATATTCCCTAAGAAAACATAGCTACACAAAGGAAAACGAAGAAATGTTTGTCTTACATGTGGTGATAGAAAATACAGAATAGAGAAAACTACCATTCGAAGGTGTCACCTTTGGCTACTCTGTTAAATTTTTTACCATTTATTTGTAGGTCCCAGCCCTATTTTCACAACTTGCATGTCTCAGGAAATAACTTTGCTTTATATTCCAAGGTGAAAACAGATGTTGTAAGCCACAACTTCCCTCCGTTTTCATTTCCCCTACTTCTGTGGTTACCTCAGAAGTCCCTATACTTACTTCCTTAGAAGACAAATGCTCTTCCATATGCACACCTGGATTCATCTACCTTTTGCCTTATGCAATTTTTCTCTTTACCTAACCTAGGATTGTTTTGTTTTGTTTTGTTTTGTTTTGTTTTTTGAGGAAGAGAGAGTGAGAGAGTGCATGAGTGAGGGGAGGGGCAGAGGGAGAGAGAGAGAATTATAAGCAGGCTCCATGCCCAGTGCAAGCCTGATGTGGGGTTCAATCTCATGACCTGAGATCATGACTTGAACAGAAATCAAGAGTTGGATGCTTAACTGACTGAGCCACCCAGGCCCCCTAACTTAAGTAATTTTTAATCCTTTTCTTTCCTGTGACTCACTTCAAACAATAAACACACTCAAAACTCTTCCACTGAAATATAACAATCTAATAAAGAAGTGTCCTATTAACCTAACCTCTACTTCATTTTTTTTTTCCTTTACAATCATATGTCATGGAAGTATCAAGAACCAGACAGACTTACCCAGTTGGTCCCTGGCAGTATTAGTTTAGATTAAGACCTCAACCTGCAACAGCCACCTCGGCTACAGAGTTCATCCCATGGCCTTCAACAACTGTTAACTGTGCTGTGGACAGACTCGCTCTCCAAACAGAAAGAAGATTGCAGATCAGAGCAAAGCAAGCTTATCCTGATTGTGAACTTGTCAAATAACCCCATATGGAGAAAAATGATTGAGTTGTGAAAAGCCAAAGTTGTTCCATTATGGGAGCAACCTTCATGAGGAGGGTCTGATCAGAAAAGAGGAAAACATTCCCCCACACACCCAAAACTGTGCTCAAATTTTTGTTCTTATAAACCATATAAAGTCTGTCTGTTTAAACTATGATCAATCAAGACTGTAGCTCTTGGGAAGAGGTTATATGTCCACATCGGAAGACAATTCTTTCTCGATTTCTCACCCTCGATCTTCTAAGCAAACGAAACTGAGAAACTTTGTTTGGGGATGATTGAGTAAAGCATAGAAGACAAAAATATCTTCCCTGCCCCCCACCCCCAGCCCCCCGAGATAATTCAGGATAATAAATTCCCTCATACTTTTCCTGGGGTAGAGTTGCTTATTTTCAAAGGTAAGGAGTAATCTCTTTCTGGAGGAGATTGACAGGCCACCAGTAGCTCTGATAGAAGATCATATTATCCTAATTTGAGGGTTGCAATTCTGTGAATGCACAGGTGAACATGCAGCCCTCACTTGTGTAGCCCTGTGGGGAATTTGGGCGTTAGTAACTGAGGTGAGATGCTACACTGCTTGATATTTCTGCTGTAATAGACCATCTGTGTGCCTGACCCATGGCTCTGGTGTCTTCTTCATCATATGTATGTGAACTTATACACATAAGTAGGCTAACTTATTAACTTGCCATTCGGAAACATCTGACACCATTCACGGTTTTTGACATAACAGCTCATCTGAGGGGCATGGTTTCCTCTTTCACTCGGTTATTTCAGAAATACCAACCATGAATGGTGTCCCTTCTGATCTCCTCATTGGAAGTAGTGGGAAATGTAGAACTTGTTGTTTGGTAATCTATTGTTTGGTTTCATATTTTTCAACAAAACTTTTAGTCATCAGTGAGGTAAAAAAATGCATAAGTAATAAAAAGTTGAAGATTGAATCTCTATTTTTCAAGAAATTTGATGATAAGCATTTATTTTGCATAAATGCTGTAAACACTGATGTCCACTCTGTGATCCATAGTGATTTCAGCGGCCATTTGAAAACCAAAAGACACAACCCTGAGGAAGAACCATCAGCAACTACTGCCAAAGTTATTATGTTAAGAAATTTGTGCCCAAAATGGCAATTTAAAACATGCTGCCTCTATAGCTCTTTTTTTCATTTATTTTTTTATGTTATGTTAATTACCATACATTACATCATTAGTTTTTGATGTAGTGTTCCATGATTCATCCTTTGCATATAACACCCAGTGCTCCATGCAGTACGTGCCCTCTTTAATATGTGGATTTTCACTTGGATTAAATGACCGTTATGATAAATCACATTTGCTCATTTTTAACTTCATGTTTCCTTTTGTATGTCCAACAGGGAAAGTAAGACAAAAGCAAGCATTAATAGTTGGTGCCTTTGACAGGGGAAGATCTTCATGGTTCCAGTTTGTATCAATTATATCAGATGCTTCAGAGAATCAGATAAGTAGATTCTAATAGTGATACGTTGTTTCAACAAATCATGGAGTCAAAGAAAAATGTTTGAAGATTCATTCTGTTGAAGGTGAAACATAGAACATTATTGTGAATGTGATTATAAATTTAGAAATTATACATTACACATTTCAAAAATTTACTATCGATGATAATTTTGCAGTGATAAAACACATAAATTTTAAAGACAGTGTAAGGGTAAAAACAATACTCTAAAATAAGAGGAGAAATTTACTTGAATTTGGCTATGTGTACATATAATCTGTAATCATACTGTCATAAATTGTGAGATTATACTGAAACTAAAGTTGAACTTCTCTTTTGCATGGTCAACCGTTATAAGTCTTATGCAAAATTTGTGAATTTTTATATATACTCAATGCAACTGAATTATAAAATTTTGTGAAAATACTGATGTTGAAAGCAAAGAAACACTTTAATACAGCAGTATCCACTTTCTCTCCGTCATCAGATTAATTTGACATGAATTGAAACCAAGTGTGTATTTTTATAAACAAGTCCTCTCAATTCTAGTTACGTGGTATTCCACATCTTTTGGAAATTTTTAATCAAAATATTCAGTGAAAGGGGAATCCAAATACTTCAACTTTTAGTGAATGGAAGTTATTTTTTTTTAAAGCTAGCAAGCAATAAGACATCTCTAAAATAACAAGGGAAGAATTGAATAAAATAAATTGATGAGAGTTCAAAGTTCATTGAGAAAAAGGAATTAAAATTATATTTGTTAACTAGATGGATTTTATCCTCTGTTATTTCACTTTGTAGAAATAGCTCATAGAAATTTTGATAAAGTTCTTATTTTTAATTGAATACTTATATGTATTCTCTACTGTTAATAGACTGATATCAAAAGATTCTATCATTTTTTAGCATCTAATAAAGACAGTATGAGGACAACTTATATGATGTCTTTCAAAATATTCTCTGAACAGCACCTAAAAGCAAGAAAAAATACTACCTGTTTTTGAGCTAAAACATTATAGCATTTCAATGTGAAAAAATAATAGAATTGCAAATATTCTCAACCTACTGAATTTTCTGGAGTATTTTTTCAATTATAGATGTTATTGTCTACAGAGAAAAGTCATTTTTACCCATAAAATAAGACTTTGATGACAATTGTAGACAATTTTTTATAGTCTTAATAGCATAAATCAAATTTGGGGAAATAACATTTCTGAAAAATACATAAATGACATTGTATTTAGAGACAGATCCGTCTAAGTCAGATATAGCTAAGAACGTAATTATATACAAATAATAATTATTCTGTTTAAGTTATTATTCTGCTGAGATTTATTATTTAATTTTTAAGTATTTAGATTACAAACAAAAATTTTAAATTTTCAATATATGTAGGTGTGTGTTGTTTTCTTGTAGAAAATATTTTTTTAAAAAATTGTTTATAAAATAAAATCATTTTACAAGTTCACTAATATAAAAATCAACTTTCTGGTTAACAAAAATTCCAAAAACTACATAATTATTTAGTATTGCCTTTTAGTCTCACAAGTTTCTCAGTACAGATGATAAATTTTATCGTCACCATAGTTATGTCCAGTAATGTAGCATTTATTCTCTCTTGGGAGTATAAATTTCATTTCAATCTCTGAGGAGTAGTTTCCTCTGTCTCTCTTCTCATGGAATTGGTTGAACCTAATAAACCTACACTCTAGAGAGAAAAATCTCCCTGATATAGAAGGTCCTACTACCAAAATTACCTTCCTAAAAATGAGTTACATTGTGATATGACTTCCAGTTAAAGAGTCTCACCACTAACGCCCTGTTCCTTCCCTAACATGCTAGAAAAACCATAAATACCTTCATGCATGCGCACGCAGACTCTCTCTCTATTCTTATCTCTACCTCTTCCTCTACCCCTACTTCGACCTCTATGTCTACATCTACTTCTGCCCGTACTTCTGTCTCTATCACCACCACATCTTTATCTCCATATTGCCTTCCTAAATGACCTATATTGTCTTATGATTCCAGGACTTTGCACATCTTATTCTTTTATTTCAACCTCTCTTTCTTTCTTTCTTCAGCTAGCAGCTTCCTATTTATTTTTCTTCTCAAACCCGCACCCTCTGTCAACATATTACACTTATTTTTAACTCTGTTGTGTCCCTCCTATGTCGTGAACTGCCTATGGCTGAAGACTAAGGAATATATTTATTGACTAGATGGATTTTAGATTCAATGTAATTTAAAGGTATAGAGTGACTTTCCAAATGTTCAATGCAATTATATCCGGGGAAGACTCATTTCATTAAGATAATTGTTGCTAATGCTGTTTTTATTTTTCCCTTTCAAGTTACTATAGAAAGTATAAATTTTATGTTCACCTAGACATAAAATGAAGTTGTTATATGAGTATAATACTGATTTTTGGATAAAAACTTGAGGGATTCTGATTTAAAAGACATATTTACAATTGCCAGGTATTAATCTTACTTTTCTCTTGAAAATATGATCAAGATATGAATTCTGGCCAAAATATTATTTAAAGAATATTTGCTTATATTCTACACCTTAGTCTCCTTATATGAAAATGTAATTATAATTATATTTACCCTGTTCTCTTTTCTTCAGATGAATGTTTCTGTAGTCAAAACCACATTCCTTTTGACAATAGGTAATTTTCACTGACTCTCTCAGTGTGGAAATCGTGAGACACAAGATTTAAAATGCTTAGCTTTATGTTAATGATTCAACAGAATATTCACTGGGGCAAAACCACTTTAAAAATCATTCCTGAAATATTATCTCATCTTTGAAATAATGATGCATGACTGAAGACATCCCATGAATCTAGAAGGGTGCGGTGGAAAGAAAATGTGATAGGAATGGCTTAGAGAGAAAGGATTCTCCAAGGAAAAGAGAAATATGGTCACACTACTAAAAAGCTCTTTGGTTGGTAAGTGTTCTTGTTTTTATTGTCATTTTTAAAATTTCAGGTGTTAGAACACTGTACATTTCTGCTCAATCCTTGGAAAACACACACACACACACACACACACACACACACACATATTTTAAATTTACTTTTAAAGAACCATAGGAGAACCTAGAATTTTTTCCCAGAGGTGTGCATAGCCTGATTGAAACAAAACAAAACAAAACAAAACAAACACACATACATGAGATTCAAAATAATCAAAGTTATATCCTGTGGTCAGAAAATTTTACCCAAGCAAGGTAAACCCATTCTGAAGAAGTTGGAATTTGCCATTAAAGCCAGGTAAACACTGTGTCAACACATTTAATAATAGTCTCTTGCCAAGTGTGTCAGCATTTCAGTTGGTTTAGAATGGGCCTGAATGATCCCTTTGTGTGGGAGTGCCTATTTGCAAATAAGTTCATTTCTATATAAGAATAAAAGAACACATAATTATGAAAATTACCTATTTCAAAATGCCCTGTTATCATGAAATGGCCCTTAAGCAGTATCAGAAAATGTATAATAATAGTTACAAGGAATATAAGAAGGCTTTTGTTACAAGAAATAATTCTACATTAAAGGCTTTAAGGAAATTTTGAATTAAAGATCTATAGGTTTTAATCAGTTGCTTACCTCATTTTCTTTATAAATGTGGGATGGAGGATAAAATCAACTGAAAAATATACAACCTTGAAGAACTATATGATGAGGGCCATCTGATGTTAAAGCAATTCGCTCAAACAAGAATACGCCTATTCTAGTAAAGCCTAGAGATAGACCTGTTGCCAACTAGAGAGACACCACAACAGCTGTGAATGAAACATTATTCACACATTTGAGGCTCTGTCATTCATTCTTCAACAATGTCAAGTTTTCCACTTGTGCAAGTTGTTTTGGTTTGTTGGTGTTTTTATCTAGGAGACAATTTTATTCACTGATGAAATATTTTAGTTATGCTGAACCTTCTTCATATAGAGTTAGGGAAGTTAGTATATCCAAATAAGGGAAACGGGAGTCATTCAATGACACCAACAAGCCCATTGTTCAGTTTATGATGACTCATTATATCTAGTGTAACATCCAAAAAATCAGAGAGCAATGGGGGGACACAGCTGGGAAAAGGTACTGTATGAGATGTTAGACTATAGAGTAAATCAGAAGTAGAATGGAAGATTTCCAATTGATAAATTTGTTCTATATTTATAGTTTTTCTTTTACTGGGGAGGACAGAATTATAGAAAACAAGAAGTGAGAAGCACTCATAAACTGCTTTAACTGATTGCAGACTCAGTTAAAGAAAAGAAAATTTTAAAACTAGAACGTTGCTTAAAAATCAGACCAGGGTGCCTGGGTGGCTCAGTCATTAAGCGTCTGCCTTCGGCTCAGGTCATGATCCCAGAGTCCTGGGATCGAGTCCCACATCGGGCTCCCTGCTCAGCGGGAAGCCTGCTCTCCCTCTCCCACTCCCCCTGCTTGTGTTCTCTCTCTCACTGTGTCTATCTCTGTCAAATAAATAAATAAATCTTTTAAAAATATTTTTAAAGGGGTGCCTGGGTGGCTCAGTTGTTAAGCGTCTGCCTTCGGCTCAAGTCATGACCCCAGGGTCCTGGGATGGAGCCCCTCATTGGGCTCCCTGCTCAGCAGGAAGCCTGCTTCTCCCTCTCCCACTCCCCCTGCTTGTGTTCCTGCTCTCGCTGTCTCTGTTTCTGTAAAATAAATAAATAAAATCTTTTAAAAAAATTAGGCCAAATATGACCAGTATATTAGTTTTAGTCTTAAACACTGGTTTCAAACTTTAATTCTTGTACCTATGATCCTTGAAATGATACAAAATGTGATTTACTAGTAGCTCTCTCATTAATAATTTTATATCCTTCAATCTTTCAATTTTGGTAAGTCTTTTTTGACTTATTACATAAAAGAAAAAATAAAGTTTTTAATTAGTGATGTCAAGTAATCAAAAGTAGTCATGACAAAAATTGTATGATATCTCTGGAATTTAATTAATTTATTTTAACTAGTTGATAAGCAATACAGTGACTTAAAATTCTAATAGATTGATAGGAGGATCATTATTTAAAGTATTAGTCTCAAGACTGGTACCTGTGACCATGAAAGAACATATATATCTCATTTCCCCTATTTTACATAATTTAATAGAGTTAACCCTCAAGGTTAGGGACACAAACCTCCCATGCAGTTGAAAATCCATGTATGACTTTTAACTCCCTAAAATTTAACCACTAAGAGCCTCCTATTGACCAAAAACCTTACCAATAACAAATAGTTGATTGACACATATTTTGCATGTTATATGTATTATATATTGTATTTTATACTAATTATGCATGTTATATATATTATATACTTTAAAATCAAGTAAGCTAGAGGAAAGAAAATGTCATTAAGAAAATTATGATGAGATAATGCATTTACTGTGCTGTACTACATTTTTTAAAAAAAATCTGTGTATAAATGGACCTGGGCAGTTCAAACCTCTGTTGTTCAAGGGTCAACTGTATTTAGCACCAAGAAATGCTCTGTTCTTTGAACACATCTTGAGCAGGTATGTGACCTACAAACCCAGATGGAGGGACTATTAGTAGCTTTCTAGTAAGTAGAGAAACACTGTGGAGTGAGGTAGAGATGTGACTTGGCATCAAGTATCTTGCTCTTTTGTGTACATTCTCCGTGGTCATTCTGACTTTTTATTTCTCTTAGCCATTCACTATTTTCTGTAGCTGTTTTGTGATCTCCCATTATGTTTTGTATTAGTTTCTTAGGTCCACCATAATAAAGTACATCAAATGAATGGTTTAAAAGAACAGAAGTTTATTCTCTCACAGTTCTAGAGTCCAGAAATCTGAAATCAGGGTGTTGGCCTGACCATGCTCTTTCCAAAGGCTCTAAGGGAGAATTCTTTCTCACCTCTTCCAAAGTCTGATGGGTCCTGACATTCCTTGGCTTGTGGCAGCATGTCTTCAATCTCTGCCTCCTTCACATGGCCTTCTCTACGTTTCTGTGACCTTTCCTATTCTTATAAGGACATTAGTCTTTGGGTTTAGAGTTCACAGTAAATTCAGAATGATTTCACTTCAAGGTCTTTGACTAATTACATTTCAAAAGATTTTTTTTTTTCCAAATGAGGTCACATGAGGTTCCCGGTAGACTTGAATATTTCAGGGACAGTCCAAGTCTTCAACGTGTTATTAATCCTTCTCCACTCAGTTATTCAGAGTCAATTCATCAGAATCCTCAGGCTCCCTTTGTGTAGCTCCAAGTCTTTGTGGAAAGCCAACATCTGTCTCTGGCATGGGCTATATAAAGGTACCACTTCCATTTCTATGACCCTTTAAATGATTTGAAGTTTGATCATGAAAAATAAAATACATGATTATCAGGAAAAATAAAATAAACATTTACATTCATGCCACCCCACACCACTGTGGGAATATTAAGCTATCATTTTGGCTGGTGTGTGGACTACAAATCCCAAGAATTCTTGTTGTACAATGGAATGCACCATTTGGCAGACCCACAGATTTGCATCTACGAGTTCAACAGCTGCATCTTGATGTGTGTCCCCAATTGAAAGAGAGGCTCAAGAGCAGAAATTCTTAGCTGCTTCCAAGATAGACTAAAGGAAGGAATCAACATAGTTGGACATGAACATATGCTCTTGCTGACATCAGTGAAATAAACAAACTACTTGGCAAGCCATCTGTGTCTGGGTTGTGGTAGAAGCATGATGAGTCAAAGCACCCCCTAAAAAATAGAACTTGAAGCAAAGTTTGTGTGGTAACACTTTAAGAAGGGGTGCAATACCAGGTCATCAAGGTTGAGGGAAAAAACTCATATTCAAGGTGGCGTGTTATTAAGCTGGCCACAAGAAACATAGCTGGTTCCTGGGTGATGCGGGATGTCTGTGGAGAGGCTAATAGAAATAGTTTCCGCAAGATGACTCCTTGAGGTGGTTGGAGGTGTTCAGATGGTGAGTAAATGTGAGGAAATAATATGTTGGCTCTTCCATTTCTCCTGATTTTTATTGAGCAAGTTTTATCCCAACAGTTTGAAATCCCCAACACTTTTGCATTATGTTACTTAATCCCTCTGACAGTAACTGGGGAGGCAAACTTCACCCTAGCTTCATGGATCTTTGCACTGGGCATTGGACTTGATATAGCTTCTATCACAACAGATAAGAAAAAGACTGTGCTGTTGTCTAGGCCATGCCAAAGGGAGGCTGAACCGTGGCATCTTGAGATAAGGCATGGACACTGATGTAGCACCTGTACCTTTAACACAAAGCAGAGGCCTAGGGGAAACAATTGGGAATGAGAAATACCTTAGAAAATATCATATCTCAATGGGGATAAATAGGGGCCATATGGTGATAAATAGTAGTTTTAGTCAACTACTCAATTCTTATAGAAATGAACAAGATAATTCTCCAGATTCATGCTCTATGAACCAGAATGGGTCCAGCAGCTCTAATGACCAACTCAGTCCAGGTAACCGCCTTTAAGGAATATGTATACTGTTTACTAGATCCTGCGACTGGGGTACCTTATCCAACAAGAAACCTCTTCCCTAGAATACAGAGAGGGGATCCTTTAATCAGAGAGCATCTGTCTTAGTCATTTTGGGCTGCTATCACAAATTTTTGTAGACTGGGTGGCTTGAACAACAAACACTTATTGATGATGGTTCTGGAGTCTGGATATCTAAGATTAGGGTGCCAAAATCGTTGGATTCTTGGTGAGAACCCTCCTCCTGGGTCAAAGATGGCCACCTTCTTGCTATATCCTCATGTGGCAGGGAGAGAGAGATTGAGGAAGCAAGCTCTCTGCTGCTTTTTCTTATGAGGTAGTCTCTCATCCATCATGAGGGCTCCCCTCTCATTACCTCGTTACCTCCCAAAAGTGCCATCTCCAAATACCATCACACTGGGGATTAGGGTTTCAACATATGAATTTGGGGGGGAGACGCAAACATTCAGTTTGTAGTGACCTCTAGCATCCATGACCACATTTCCTTTGATCTTCAGTATCTCCTGGAACCACCACCTCCCTACTACACAGACTTCATTTCCATTTAGTCTTTTCCCTTTTCTCTTTATTTCTTCTTCCTTCCTGATTCCCACCTGTGGTGGGCATAAATTCTCATCTTCCAGACTCAGCACTTTCCTCAGTGACCCTTTGGGTACTACAAATTATCCTGGAAACATATTTTCTAAGGGGCATTTTGCCCCAGGCAGAACACTTTGAAAAGCTTCCCCAGGAAAGTAATTTCAGAGATGATTTTAATAGGTGGATAATTATAGACAGATTATTTTGTACTGATATTTATTCTGTGTATTGTCAATGATGAACTATTCCAGTTTAATAAGTTAAATTGGTTGTAAAGACAGTTCCTTCTGAGCAGAATCCTGGTGATAATTTTGTTACTTGAGGGGCGCCTGGGTGGCTCAGTCACTTAAGTGTCTGCCTTCAGCTCAGGTTATGATCCCAGGGTCCTGGGATAGAGACCTTGTTGGGCTCCCTGCTCAGCAGGGAGCCTGCTTCTTTCTCTCCTCCCCACTTGTGCTCTCTGTCACCATTTCTGTCCCTCTCTTTCAAATAAATAAAATCTTTAAAAAACTTGTTACTTGAAGCCAAGAATGATTTAAATGCATAAAATGGCTGGGTTGATTGTTATAGAAGACATTAATTGTCATCCTCTGAAGCCATAGGTGAAGACCCATGACCTTAAGTGATCCGGTGTGGTGGAGAGGAAATGAAGTCCTACTAAAGTACACAAAGCATGATGCTTGGCAATGGTGGTCAGCCACTTAGGAACCATTGGTGTTAAGACCCCTTATCTCAAAGTGGAAGCAGGTGGTGCAGTGTTTGGAATACAGGACTCTTAAGAGTTGAGATCTTCAGTGAATTGTGTTGAATGCTGTGTTAAAATTCTCCACACATCTACTGAGTTTAAGACTTAAAGGCCTTCAATGTAGACTGTACATTCTACAATATCAGAATTTTTTTCCTCCAGGGCATTCTGATTTCATGTATTAGATTATTACATTGTTAGTACAATGATTTATATATACCAGATTATTTAATCCTTATAAAAACCCCATGAGGTGTGAACCGTTATTACTTACAGTTTACTAATGAAATAACTGGGGCAGAAAGACTTAAGGTAAATTATCTAAGATTATTTGGAATATGTATTAAATTGGGGATTTAAACTCCGTCGATAAAAGGTTGCACCTGATTTCTTCTTAACTTCAGTCTGTGACTTTTCCCTTTGCTGATTTTACTCCCTATCATTTCTTTATAATAAACCATAACCATGAGTATAACAATTTCTGAGTACTGTGAGTTCTTCTAGTGAATCATCAAGTCTTAGGAACCCTGGACACAAAACCCAAAAAGGAGAAACTAGTCTCTCATACAGGATTAGGCAAGATTAAATTCTAATGATGACCTTGAGTTTGTGCAATGCTTCAGTCTTTTTCTAACCAAAAATTAACAGAAATCTTTAACGCTTTTGGTCAAGGTTGAAACACTGAAATGAAATCCTCATGTACTTCCTAAACATTGATTTTAATACACCTAAATGATGGACCTTCTTACAATTCTTTCAGCAAGATCTCCTTTAAGGACATACTTTTGAAAGGTGAGATGTAGTATTCTGTGGTCATGTTCTCTCTAACACAACATTCATAGCTTGAACTACTGCTGTCTGGCATAGCAAGGCTCCTGAACACTCATAAACTTTCAAGCATCCCTGGATGTCACTAATTACAATAATTATATCATCTGACCTTTCTCCCACCTCTCTCTCTCTCTCTCTCTCTCACACACACACACACACACACACATTTTTCTACTCTCCTTTCCATCATCTCTGCCAAAAAAAAAGTTCAGAAATGGGCAGAGATTTGCAAAAAATGAAAGTCTTGAAAATCATTTTCTCTAGAATTCAGAGTACCATTAGGCTCTTTTCCAAGTTCTGGTTCATTTTAACATTTCATTATCAAAATAAATACTTCTCGTGTAGCTGACTGATTCTCCAGTTTTAAAGAAATCTAGTCTTAAATAAGGGGAAGAAAAACCATTTGTGATCTAGGTCACACAGCACTGCTGTTTCTCATAGTAGAAGCATTTTTCTTGACAGGCCTTGTAGCTGTCTGACCTCCGCAGCCAGATGCTTATGGGCAAACTAGAAAGTCTAACTTATGTAAAATTGGGTTATCATGTTCATTTCTCCTTTCCAATATATGTCCCTTTTATACACAACATTTAACAACAGAAGATATCAGAGAGACCTTGTCAGGCCTTATCCTCAATTACAGTTATAAAGCCAAAGTTGGATTTAGCTTCATTGAACTGACATGAGGAACAAGTCATTTGTTATCCACCAAAGTATTTGCTCAAGATTAAGAGCCGTATGTGGATGCTCCCAAGAGTGCCAAGTACAACAGAACCGAATCTCATTCCTCCAAATGACTAGTTATGCGCTGTTAGACAATCTCAAATTCAAGTTTATAGCCTGAATATGAAAGATGCATTACCATCTTTGTTTCTCATATACTAAGCGTGTTCTTAATTCTCTTTGTAATTACTGATGTGGAAAATACACAGGATGCTGTATAGTTAAAATTCTCCACACATCTACTGAGTTTAGGACTTAAAGGCCTTCAGTGTAGACTGTACATTCTACAATATCAGAATTTTTTCCTCCAGCGCATTCTGATTTCATGTATTAGATTATTACATTGTTAGTACAATGATTTATATATGCTAGATTATTTACTCCTTATAAAAACCCCATGAGGTGTGTACCATTATTACTTACAGTTTACTATTGAAACAACTGGGGCAGAAAGAATTTAAGTAAATTGTTTAAGATTATTTGGAATATGTATTAAATTGGGGATTTAAACTCCGTCGATAAAAGCTTGCACCTGATTTGGAATTGTAATTACTGATATGGAAAATATACAGGATGCTTCAAGGCTGAAATAATTTTTAAACATTTTGGACTTAATTAATAGAAAAGTCCTTTTGGAAATAATTTTTGGTCAGAATCTAGATTAGGAGTAAGCAATATATTCAGGTGAAAGTCAAACACTTGATGAAGTCAACTAAACTGATGAAAATCTCTCTCAAGAATATAGAATTAAGTCAAGCAGAGATTTACTAAAACAAGCTTTCTAATCTTGCATGCTTATTTCATTCACATTATCCACAAATGGTACAGAATCACTTCTGTTCAGTAGAAATTCAAGAACTTTGTCTGTAGCTTGATGATCTTGGCCCCAGTGACTGCTTCTCCCAAACAGATTTTCATTCAAGTTTTAGTTCCTGCTTTCTCAGAACCTTTGGAGACTGTATTCCTTTTTCCAGCTTCTGGGCCTTTTAGATCCCCATTCCTTCTAGAGTTTATGGCATGCCTAGATGCAGTTGGGGAATGTTGAAACACACTTTGTCAACTTTACTTTCAAATATTTTTGGTAACCATCCCATCCATGTTTTTTCCCCATCCTTGTTTTGATTTCTAACTTCCTAGAAGTCTTTTCAACCTTTTTCAGCCATTCACTACCCAATTGAGATAGGGTGTTTCAGAATCTCTCTTCCAACTAATGTCCTCTCTACGCTTATCAAAAATCTCTTTTTACTGACCAGGCAAACTAGAAAGAATCTGACATTTAGTTTAATTTAATGTACATTTATATTCATTTATAAGTAATTATTATATTTATATTTTTTCATTTAAACTAATGTGTTAATATATGTATATATTATCTATATAGAGATATTTACATATTAATAGAGTAAATTGTCTTTACTTAAATCAGTGGCCCTCAAACTAGGCTGTACATTAGAAATACTTAGAGAATTTAAAAATACATATCAATGCCAAGGACTCACCCCTAGAGGTTCTGTTGTGAATGCATTTAAATACAACCATCCAAGAGAGTATAGGCAAACTTCTTGATTCAAGTATCTCTGCCTCTGTCATTTCTGACTTCTTGCTTCCAGGATTTAAATTTGTCTGATAAAAGGGAAGGCACAGGAAAATTTTATAGTCTTAAAGGATACCTTGCAAGAGTTTCCTCCTAATATCTCATGTAACCAAGGTTACCCATGTAAGAAAAAGAAAAGTTGCAAATAACTGCATCCATTCATTTGTTTAACAAATATTTATTGAGCAACTATTATGGATTGAATATATTAAGTGTTAGGAAGAATATCAACAATGAAGACAATCAGGAAATATACAGCCCAGTAGTGAAGGATGGCCAGGGAGTGGAAGGAAGCAAACATTCAACCAATCTCTATTCCAAGGTAATTGTGGTAAGAATTAGGAGAAAAAATACTGGGAGGTATTTATCTGGGGGCCTTGGGGGATCAAGGAAGGGCGTATTTGAGGGAATGGCATTTAAATTGAGAATTGAAATATGGATATGGGGCAGAGAGGTTAATGGTGGGGAGAGGGGAAATGCAGGCCAAGAAAACAGATAATGTTTAGATTCAGAGGTGGGAATGAGCTTGAGAATTAAAGAAAATTATTTTAAAAAAATGAACTCAATGTAACTGGCACAGAATAAACAGAGGGTGGTGGTGGAAGGTGTGGCTGGAGAACTAAGCAGAGGCTGGAACTCTTAGAGGCTAGAACCCTTAGAAGCCGCATAAAAAAGGTCTGCGTTGGAAAAAAAATAAAAGGTCTGCATTGTATTTTAGGAACAATTATAATTAACTGCAGCTTTTTATAAAAAGATGGCAATCAAAAAAAAAGATTTAAAAAGGTGTATTTATTATTTCTTTCTTCATTCATTCACTCACCCATCCATCCATCCATTCATTCATTCGTTCATTCATTCATACTTACTCAAATCTCACCTTCTCAAATAGACCTGTACCGATTCCTCTATTTAATACAGGAACCTGTCCCTACCCTCAGCCTTGACCCTCCCTAACACCCCCGCTCTAATGCAGTTTTCATTCTGCCTCCTACCAATAGAATCATTTACTTATCACATTTACTGTCTGCTGTCTGTTCCTATTCACCACTGCACGCACCACATGAGCAGAAAGCTTTTCAGTGTTTTCTGCTGCATTTCAAGCAGATCCTTAGAGCAGCACTTAGGACATAGGAGAATATGTGCTCAATAATTATTTACTCAGGACATGAATTTCTCTCTTGGCTAAGTCACTTATTAAACTTTTGATCTTCATCACAAATTCACACTAGACAGTTTAAACTTAATTGAGTAGTACAAAAAAAGTTTTTTTCCTCCCTTTGTATTTTTCCAATGAAAAGTCTTAGCATTATTTATGTAAGGTTTGTAACAGACATGATCATGTTCTCAGCAGAAAGGTCATGGACCAAATATTCTCATCCAAGAAGATATTTTCTTTAGATCAGACTCAGGAGGTACAATATTGGCAAGTCAGCATGTATGATATTTTTCTGAGCCTGTTCCCACACATATCCATTTCTGCTCACAGTCCACAGCGTGAACTTCACATTTATGGGAGGTGATTCTTAAGTTCACATTGTGACCCCTCAAATATGTAGCTCAGCTCAATCTGCTGTAGATTGTGTAGCAGAAGCTCAAATTTTTTTTTTTTAACTCCTGAGGTATCTGAACTGTCATTACCCAGAAAGTGGCAGGCTTGCTTTCTAAAAGCACACTGGCCCTTGTCTCCAAGAGGGTCAGCAGTGTTGACCAGTAGAGGGCAGCTGCAACTCTTCAAATTTGGCTCCATGTCGTGAACTTCAGGAGACACATGCTTCATTCATTTACAAAAAAAAAAAGTGATTATTGTCTTCAGCCTATTTTTATTCCCTTTCTAATCATCCAATATTATTGATTTTTAAACATAAGAAATATATAATAATAAAAATAAACATATGCAAAAAAGAAAACTAATATTCCCATTAGTCAGAGATAACATAGCTACTATTAAAATTTGATATGTAATAATCCAGTTATATATGCATATAACTGCTATTAATTTTCCAAAAATGGAACCATAGAGTGAGCACTATTGCACTGTTTAAAAATATGTCTTTAAATGAAATAAATCTGAGTCTGGAGCTGTATCTTGTAATGCCAGGAAGTGCAAAGGAAGAAAGAAAAAAAGAAAGAGCAATGAAAGGAAAGAAAAGGAAAGCCTACATTTATGGAGATATGACAAAAGGACAGAGGAACCTAATGAATGTGCTCCCAGTGTCCAAAGTTGAAACAATTGGGCAAAAAAAAAAGAAATAAAGTAGAATCAGACCATAATCCAAGGTATAAAATAAATATGAGTTCATATGGATATCAATACATGATTGAATAAGTTAATAAGCGTAGAGACAAATCTGCTTTTGGAAGAATCTCAAATATTTGAAATAATTCCCCACTCCCTGAGTGTGGGCTGTGCACAATGACTTCCTTCCAAAGAGAACCTATGGTGTAGGAAGAGGAAAAGAACAACTTCACAGTGGAGAAACCTGACAAACACTATCTCAGTTGGGTGATCAAGGTCAGAACTCAACAACTTTTTTTTGATAGTACGTTCCCTTGACATGTGTGATGAAAATGGCACTTTATCTCTGTGACATTTCTTCCAAAACCCTACAACCTAGAAGAAATGAAGACCTGAAAAGGCTGAAGGCAAATTTCAAGTCGCTGCATTTATTGATCAATCGAACATGTGGAGAGAGAGCTAAGACAAAACTGGAGGGACAGCTGATAGTGCACATCTGGATGAAAGTAGATTGTATCCACTTCTGAATAGAATGAACAATCAGTTGCACACAAATGTAGTTGCAATATATACAAATGCCAGGGTCCCCTTGGCGAGACTGCTAAACCCATTTGCTGGATAGAGTATTGCCCTGTTCTCACAGATCACCTGAATCATAGAGCAATATCTCTCTACAAAACAACTACAATTACAGATTTAAAAGTTTAATGAAGTGAAAAATATAAGCTTGTGAATTGGAAAAACTTGAGATCAAATCCAACTCGCTGTTTTAACTTTGGGCAAGCAAGTGAACGTGCAAAGTGAGGTAATACCTAAGTTACAGGGTTGTTATGAGGAATTGATGAAATGATAAAATGTTATAAGAAATTGTAGTGTCCCTCCTGAAACTGGGATTAGAGAAATCATTATAATTATTTTTAGCTATTAGAAATGGCAGAGGGAATCTATTTGCTGGTGTCCCATTAATACAAGATGTTGAAAGATAATCCATATCCCCAAGCCACCCATCTACTATGGACGGACATCTATCTGTTGATCCTAAATTTAATAATCCTATTTTAATTAACTGGTTATTAAAACTTCCCTTCTCTTATTAAAAAAAATAAGGTCTCAGAGAATATCAATAGCAGTCTTCTGAGCCCTATGGTAAAGAACAGGAAAAAAAATCCTTTTCAGCTTTTGAAGGGTATTTTGTTTTTAACATAGAGTCTTTATTTTACAGGTTTTGGCCAATCAGGTACACATCTGCTATTAAAATGCTAATACATTCTCTATCAACCTTATTTTATTTTTTAAATTTATTTTATTAATTTTTTTGTTTCGAGTTTTTATTTAAATTCCAGTTAGTTAACATATAATATAATACTAGTCTCAGGAGTAGAATTTAGTGATTCATCACTTACATATAACACCCAATGCTCATCACAAGTGCCCTCCTTAATACTCCTCACCCACTTAACCCATCCTCCACCCACTTCCCCTACAACAACCCTCAGTTTTTTCTCTATAGTTAACGGTCCGTTTTATGGCTTGCCTCTCCTTTTCCCCTGTTATGTTCATCTGTTTTGTTTCTTAAATCCACATATGAGTGAAATCATGTAGTATTTATCTTTCTCTGACAAACTTAGCTCAGCAGAATACACTCTAACTCCATCCACATCATTGCAAATGGCAAGATTTCATTCATTTTTTTATGGCTGAACAATGTTCCATTGTACGTATTTACCATATATTCTTTATCTAGTTTTCATTTGATGGGCATTTGGGCTCTTTCCATAACTTGGTTATTGTTGATAATGCTGCTATAAGCACTGGGGTGCATGTGTCCCTTCGAATCAGTATTTTTGTACCTAGTAGGCAATTGCTAAATCATAGGTTAGTTCTATTTTTAACTTTTTGAGGAAACTCTATACTGTTCCTTAGAGTAGCTGCACCAGTTTACATTCCCACCAACATGTGAGAGGGTCCCCTTTCTCCGCATCCCTGACAACACTTATTGTTTCCTGAGTTGTTAATTTTAGCCATTCTGATAGCTGTGAGATGGTTTCTGATTGTGGTTTTGATTTTTATTTCCCTGAGATGAGTGATGTTGAGCATCTTGTCATGTGTCTGTTAGTCATCTGGATGTCTTCTTTGGAAAAATGTCTATTCATATCTCCTGCCCATTTCTAACTGAATTATTTGATTTTTGGGTGTTGAGTTTGATAAGGTCTTTACATATTTTGGATACTAACACTTAATCAGATATGTCATTTGCAAATACCTTCTCCCATTCCAACAGTTGCCTTTTAGTTTTGTCGATGGTTTCCTTCACTGTGCAGAATCTTTTATCTTGATGAAATCCCAGTTGTTCATTTTTGCTTTTGTATCCCTTGCCTCCAGAAATGTGTCTAGTAAAAAGTTGCTACAGCCAATGTCAGAGAGGTTGCTGCCTGTGTTCTCCTCTAGATTTTGACAGTTTCCTATCTCACATTTACGTCTTTCAATGATTTTGAATTTATTATTGTGTATGGTGTAAGAAAGTGGTCTAGTTTCATTCTTCTGCATGCTGCTGTCCAGTTTTCACAACACCATTTGTTGAAGAGACTGTCTTTTTTTCCATTGGATATTCTTTCCTGCTTTGTTGGCACAAAACAGACACATAGATCAATTGAACAGTAGAAACCCCCAAAATGGACCCACGACTATGTGGTCAACAAATCTTAAATAAAGCAGGAAAGAATATTCAATTGAAGGGTTTTTTAAATGGTCTATCTGTTCACCTAGTCAATATCTGAAACCCTCAACAGGTAAGAAATCTCCTTCTATAGCCAAACTAGATTATTTAAAATAGCATTGATTTTTTTTTGGTTATTGCTTAAAAATATCCATTCATGAATGATAGACACTTTAAAGTCTAACCATAACTGAACCGGCAGCAGAGTATATGACTGAATGCGATAGACTCATGAACATAACCAAAGATGATGTGAAAAAGAATCTCTGAGAAAAGCTTAATGGGAAATATCCGATGAGGTCACTTCCTGGGTAGGGTGATATGGTGAGGTTAGTGCAAATTCTAGTTGCTGTGTTAGAATTCTGTGTGTGCAGCCCATAACCTAGAGTTATTCTATTACATCTCTATAGAGGTGCACACCATTTTTGTGATGCCATTCATGATAGGAAATGGCCACCTATATCCAAAATTAATCTAGGAATTTATTGTAACCACCATTTCCAAAGTAATCCCATCATAAGAAATGATCGTATTAAAAGAAACATGTCCTTAGGGGATACTAGTAGGCTTTATTCCTCCCTTCTTTTTTTCCAGTCTATTTCTAGCCACATTTATGGATTTGATGTTCTTAATACCAGTTTTGAGATCTGAACTAAATGTGTCTTTGAAATTGATCAAAACTGTTGTCACTTAATTGCAAGTAGTCCCACAGGTCCTCTATTTTTCAATGTTTACTCCATATAAAGCTGACTCTTGAACAACACAGGGGTTAAGAGAACCAACCTCTCCCTGCCCTGCCACACAAACACACAGTTGAAACTTTACATAAAACTTCTGACTCTCTAAAAACTTAGCCACTAGTAACTTACCATTGACCAGAATCCTTACTGATAATATAAACAATCAACACATTTTTTGTGTTATAAGTATTGCATATTATATTCTCGTAATAAAGTAATTTAGAGAAAAGAAAATCTTAAGATAATCATAAGGAAGAGAAAATATTTATAGTACTGTTCTGTATTATAAAAAAATCTGAGTATAAGTGCATGTATGCAGTTCAAACCTGTGTTGTTCAAGAGTCAACTGCAACAGAGTTGATAAGAAGTAGATGAGATTTAAAACTCTGAGTTGACTCTGTGATTTATTGAGGTTTTGGGAGAATGGTAAGATAAAATGAATGTATTTTGCACGTGGATTGCTTGCAAATCTTTGGAGGTCAGACCGCAAATTGTGGTGGGCAGAGTAATGGCCTCCCAGAGATGTCCACATTCCAGAACCATTGGTTGCAAAGTGGTGAGAACAGCTGCTTTCCAAAGATGTTCTTTTTTTTTTTTTCCTTTAAAGATTTTATTTATTCATTTGAGACACAGAGATACAGAGAGAGAAAGCATGAGCCGGGAGAGAGGCAGAGGGAGAAGCAGGCTCCTCGCTGAGCTAGGAGCACGATGTGGGGCTCGATCCCAGGACCCTGGGATCATGACCTGAGCCAAAGGCAGACGCTTAACCATCTGAGCCACCCAGGCGCCCCTCCAAAGATGTTCTTAATCTCTGGAACCTTTTTTTTTAATTTTAATTTTAATTTAATTTAATTTTTGGGAACCTTTGAATATGTTTTGTTACATGGCCACCAGAATTAAGGTAAAGATGGAATTAAAGTTGCTATTCAGCTGACCTTAAAATAGGAAAGATTTCCTAGATAATCCAGGTGGGTCCAATGTAATCAGAAACTTGGAAGGAGTGGGAAGGGCTACTATCAGCATAATGCACAGTGTGAAAGACTTGACAGGCCTCTTCTGGCTTTGAAGATGGAAGGGAGCCATAAGCCAAGAAATTTGGGCAGTCTCTAGACACTGGAAAGTAATGACTTCTTCCTAGAGCCTCCAGAAAGGACTGCAATCCTGATGACCCTTGATTTAATCCTTTAAGCACATTTCAGGCTTCTGACCTCCACAACTATAAAATAATAAATTTGCATTTTTAAAGAGACTAAGTTTTGTGCCACAGCACCAACAGGAAATGAATACATTTGTGATAACCTAGTAAATAAATATTCTGGACCCAATCTAATGTGGATCTAGTTTGTGCTAAGTTTTGCTCTGCAACAAATAGAGTTATTATAAAATTACAGTATAGTTATTAAATTCACACATACACTCATTAGTTCAAAAATCTATATACATCCTAGTTAGTGTATAAGATCAATCAATGTGTATTAAAGGATGAGCATATCTCCTCAACAGTATTATTCTAAGCTATTTTTTGCCCCCCTGCTTTTGAAAAGACTATTCAACCTGTCTTGTCATTTTCTTATTAACCACATCCTTCCTTCTCTTACTAAATAATTCCTTTTGTCCTTGAAGATTCAAGTCATGCATAACCCACTCCAAGCAACATGCCCAGACCACAATTAGCTCAGGTAGATACTTCTTCCATATGGTTACTTATGTTCTACCCTAGTACGCCTTATAGTTTTCTGCAATACACTCTTCAGGTGTTTTCTCCGTGACAAAGCAAGCACTTTGAAGGAAATTACCTACACCTTACTTATCTTTGTAGCCCCACAATGACTCCTATTGCTATCTACGTGACACTAATATGGTACTCACTAATATGTTGTTCCAAAATGAATAAATGAATGAGTGATCGCCCTCTTGTTGAGTTTCCTTAGAGACTGGGCCTAAATAATTTCCTTATTCCTGAAAGATTCTTCCTCCTCTTCCCTTTAGTTTATAAACATGCTTGCTTGTCTCCTAGCTTAAACAAAACAAAACCAACAAACCTTAAAGCTTTTCCTTACTGCAAATTTCTCTCCCCTAGTACGTCCCTTTAACCATAAGGCTTATAAGAGACATTCACATTTATTGTTTCCTCTTTCTACCTTCCAGTTTGGTAAAATGACTTTTCTTCCCAGCTGTATTAGTTTCTAAGGCTGCCATAAAAAAGGACCACCGACTCGGTGGCGTAAATGACACAAATTTATTTCCTCACATTTTTGAGGCTAGAAGTCTGAGAGAAGCCCTTCTGAGGCCTCTCCTTGGCGTTAGAGGGCTGCTTCCTTGCTGTACCCTTGCATGGTTTTTCCTGTCTGCACACCCTCGTAGTGTCTCTCTGAGTGTCCAAATTTCCTCTTCTCATATGGACACCAGTCAGATAGGATTAGGGCCCACCCTAAACACCTCATTTAACTTTGATTACCTTCTTAATGCCCTATGTCCAAACACAGTCACGTTCTGAGATACTGGAGATTAGAACTTCAACATACAAATGTCAAGGGCACAATTTGGTTCATGATACCTGCCCCTGGTCAACACAGATGCTCTTTTGTAAATCCTTCAGTGACTCCATAGTGTCAGCACAACAAACACCGTTCAGTTCTTTCTGACTAAAGTTATTGGTGTCTTACAAAGTTCAGCCTTTCCTTCCTCCTGAAACCCTCTTGCTCCTTGGTAGTCAGCTGCTGCTGTTCTGTCTCTTGTTTTCTCTCCATCCCACCTGGCTTCTATTTTCTGCTCCTTGTCTGGTCTTCCCTTTCTTTGTTCTTCATATGCACCCTCACCTGTAGTGCCCTGTCCCTCCTAAGACAGTTTCCTAAGCAAACTCATCCAAACATTTTGCTCCAAATTCTATGCATATATTAATGAATGTTAACTTTTTCTTTCTAACACCTCCATGCTCAGCCCTTGACCTATATATTCAAATGCCCACCAAATATCTTTGTGAAATTCAGAATAGCCCAAATAAAATGTGCTATATTTATTTTTTGCATTTGCTTTCTCTTTTATTAGCATTTGCATGTGTGAGACATCCATTTACCCACAAGCCCACACCAGAGACATCCATATTTTCCTAAATTCATGTTTTTAATCCTCACCTCCTATCTATACCTCCAAGTCAGGCTTCTTTAGCTCTCCTCAGTTCATTACAGCCTCATAAATAGTTCCTGGCTCAAGACACTTATTGCTTGTATCCTGAAACACTACAATGCCTTTTTATCTGGCTGCTTGGCCTTACCTCCTCCCATATCTCCATGACTACTCCACCCTCTACATTATTTTCAAAATGATATTTCTAAATTTATGATCATGTTACTCCCAGGCTTGACATTTGCACATACTTCTCCACGGTTTTTAGGTTAAAGTTTTGACATTTATTTTAAGTTTGGTTATCTAGTTTCTTACTACTTTTCCAACATAGGCTCCCACCAATCCATGACTATCCTTCTCTTTAGCTAACCAAACCACTTTACATCTCCAAAATCTCTCATATGACCCACACTTTTGTGTTTTACAGCTGCTGTTTCTTGCAAATGAAATGGACTGCCTTCTTTTACCACCTCTTTACTTCCTGTGTAGCCTTCAAAGTTCAGATTATGCATTTCTTCTTCCAGGAAACCTTCCCTGACTGCCACAACCTGACTTGCATGTTCCTCTTGATCTTCTATAATAACCTCTGTATCTATCATTGTACTTATCACTGAAAGAATAAATTCAGGAAGGCCTTTAGAAGGGTATTAGAAGATCGGTCATTCTTAGCTCACAAGGTTTGCATGTGTGAATATGTTTGTGGGTTTGTGTGGACGTGTGCGTTAAGATGTTAAATAAGGTAACAAATGTGAAAATGCTTTGTAAGTGGTTAATTAACAGCCAGTCATTGGTTTTTGTTTTGTGCATTCATTGTTTCTAGCCATGAGATAGGAGAGACGTTGCAGAGGAGGAATTACTACAACCCACAAAAGATCGAACATGATTGTCAATAATAAAAGTAGGTGCAAATTATAATAAAAAGGTATTTGTCTTTGTTCTATCTTCTATTTATTTCTGTTTACTTATACCCATTAAAATCAATCATTTATAAACAAATACTGGAATATTTAGGAACCTCTCTTATGACCCCACTCTTTGGAATTTCAGATAAAATAGGAACATTCTACATGAATCACTGTCCAGAGAGTCTTCTCTGGTCACAATGTGACAGGGGATGATATTTGACAAGGTCCTCTCCCTCCCCTTTCAGTAGACATCTGAATTTATTAGTTAGTTCTGGTTATTCATATGGTAAACACATTTCAGAGCAGGGAATTTTGGGGGAGATAAATAGATATGTATATATTTTAACCTTCATTGCATACTTAACCAGGTGCCAAGTACTGTGCTAAGCACTTTGAAATTTGTATCTTATTTAATATTGAAAATAACCTTTGTGATGCAGATATTATTGCCATCCCATCTTATAGATGAGAAAGCTGAGACACAAGATTACATGGATGGCACGCTTTGGAAGTAAGGGTTTGAATCCAGCCTTTGGAATCCCAAGCAGGGTCCACACCTAGCATGGAGCCTGATGTGGGACTCAATCTCACAGCCTTGAGATCATGAACTGAGCCTAAATCAAGAGTTGGATGCTTACTGACTGAGCCATCTAAGCGCCTCCATTTTTCTTAAGTAGGCTCTATGCCTAGTGTGGAGCCCAGTGCAGGGCTTGAACTCACAACCCTGGGATTGATACCTGAGTCAAGATCCAGAGTTGGATGCTTAATCAACTTGAGCCATCCAGGTGCCTCAGTGATACTCTTAAATTTGTTCTAGCTATATACATATTTCTGTAGAGTTCTTGGACATTATTTTAACGTTACTAAGGGAAATCTCAGTAAATAATTTTCCTCATACTCAGTTCTACACTTCCTAAATACCAGTTACTAAATGTTAATTTAACTATTAATTATCAACTTTCCCTCTGCTAACAACATCTGAGACAGAAAATGAAATGAAAACAAGGAAACTTCTCTTTGTATGTATTTGAAACAAAATAAGTGCCTCACATATAAACATTTAGAGCATACTGGATTTTTTTTTTTATTTTACAGTGATATCAAGTCCAAACTATTACAACTTGAAAATTTTGAATTCTCTTAAAAAATATCCTTGGCAAAGGAAATAATAGTTACAGTAATCATAAACTATTGATTCAGGCTAAATACAGATGAATCTTAAGTGCATTTTGCTAAGTAAAAAAAAAAAGCAAAACAGAATTAAAAAGCTATGTACATCATGATTTGTGATTCCATTCACATAAGACTATGGAGAAGATAAAGTATAAGGACAAAAAAAGACCAATGGTGGAACAGTTTAGAGAAGTATGGGTCAAGGTTAATGATAAAAAGGGACCATGAGAACATTTTGAAGTGATAGAACTCTTCTGGATGGAAATGGTGTTGGATATATGACTGCATGTATTCACCAAAAAAATAAGACTACCCATTATAAAGAGTAATTACTACTGCATGTAAATGTTAAAAATGAAACAATCAGCCCATGGTGAAGAGATAGAATGCAAATTTTGACAAATAATTGAATTGTATCACAAATGAATTATATAACTGCACTGAAGGGGATGGGAAGAGAGAAGCGATTTATGGCAACTTCAGAATACAATATTTTGACTGCAAATCATATGTCAAAAACAATGTGAACTATACACATATACTGTGTTCTGGTGCATGATGGATTAAAAATTCCTAAATTATTTTGTTTGCATAATATATTTGAGAAAATAAGTATAATGTGATAATGAGAGCCAGGTTGTTCAAGAAGTTATAAAAAATAAAAGGGGAGGTTAGAATTAACCCTGTGGTGCTACAATGAACTATGTGTGCATGCATGTGTGTGTGTGTGTGTGTGTGTGTGTGATGATAGATAAATGATAGATGATGGATGATAGATGATAGATAGATAGAGATGTGAATGTATTAATATACATACACATATTTCTTGTCTCTATCCACTGAAAGCCACTAAAAGCAATGATACTCCCTAGCAGTGAGGATACTTAGCACCCAGTTATCATAGAAAACATCCTTTTCTAATAAAATAAATCAGACTCTTAACTATAGAGAACAAAGTAATGGTTGTCAGAGGACAGGTAGGTGGGGGTGAAATAGGTGATGGGGATTAAGGAGGGCACTTGTGATGAGCAGTGGGTTATGTATGGAAGTGTTGAATCACTGAATTGTACACCTGAAATTAGTATTACATTGCATGTTAACTAACTGGGATTTAAATAAACTAAAAAAACAAACAAACAAACAAACAAGCCAGGATTTCTTGGAGACATGGATGATTCTAGGACTAGGTCAGAGATAACATATGATGAGCATGGAGTATCTTGTGATGATAGACGTTAAGGAAGTGCTCAAAGCAAAGAAACAATTAAAAGGTGGGAGCATGCCGAACATCAACAACCTGGGGCCACTGATATGATGCAAAAAGAAGGGCATATTACCTCCAACGCACCCTTCGCAGTAATTTATAACCTCAGTACAATTGTGAGGAAATATCAGGCAGATGCAAATTGACAGACATTCTATAAAATTACTGACCAGTACTAATCAAAAGTGCCAAGGTCATGAAAGACAAGGAGAGACTAAGGGACTTTCACAGATTCAAAAAACACAGGAGACATGACAAGTACATACAATGTGGACGCTAGATGGGAACCAGGAACAGGAGATGGGAACTGGTGGGAAAACTGGTGAAATTCAAATATATTTGTAGTTTAATTCTATAAATGTATAACAATTATGTTCTTTGTTTTAACAGATATATGATTGTGTAAGATGTTATTAAGGGAATCTGGGTGAAGGGTTTAGTAGACTTCTTTGTACTGGTTTTGTAATTCTTCTCAAAATCTATAATTATATAAAAATAAAAAGCTATAACTATTTAAGTCCAAATTACTGGCATTTCAATTCTTTTTTTTAAGAAAGTAGGTATTATGAAAACCTCTATAATAATGTAAGCTTAGTAGAATATTTTGACAACTGCATTAAGCATGAACTGGGCTTCTAATGAATCCTTTGGAAAGTATATTTTTAGTTTCTTTCCCAATCTCTAGGTTTAGAAGAGCAAAAGCAATAATAAAGTGATAACCGAATAATAACAATTTTAAAAACTATATTGTTAGTAATATATTCAACTAACCCTACAAATGATATTTAATACATCTTTCTTGCATGGATTTTATACTCACAAAACATCAACAACATTCAAGTTGCTTACACCACAATGAACCTGTGGAGTGAAGGTAGAGTGGGGGAGGGGAGGGAAACGTCATTTTTTAAGGGGTCTTAAAAAAACTTACCTATGAGTTACATCTGGTTTTGTTCTGAGACTGGAGACATTTGAACTCATTATAATTGTTAGAATGGCAATTTTCTCACATCCGTGTAATGTAAAATAGAAAATGGTTTTAGAAACAAGTGGCATACTGTTGCAGATTTATTTAACAAAGCTCCATGGAAGTATATTTATTAGGGTGTTGCCCTGTTAAAAATAGTGTTTTAGGATTTACCCAGATCACTATTAAATTACCTCATGGGCCAAAACAATTAAAATGGAACTTTTCATTTCAACTATTCAGAACATGTGCCCAGAGCACAATTAACTGCACTAGGACCGGCAATGAGGGAAGAGTACAACGCCAGAAAGCAGCCAGATACCAGAAGAGAATGGAACAAAGCAGGGTTCTTAGCCTTTGGACGGATCAATTCACCTGGAAGACTCTGATTGAGAATATACATTTTCTAAACAAATCCCCACCCTCTCGCCATCCAAATATACTCAAGCTTATCCTATCAAAATTTTGCAGACATTCAAAAAAAGTTTATAAAACTTGAGCCCCAAACTTGGAATTAGGCTGAAAAGTGCCTGGTATAGAGAAAGTTAATACAGCTTTAAAATGTTAAAGTAACACTTTGTAAAAAATAATCTCATTATTTATGAACATAGAAAGCAGAGTGATGTTTTGTACCAAATTTTAAGCTGTGAGTTGTACTGTACTTAACATGTTACTCCGATAATCTGAAGTGTTGAGTCAGCTGGTCTGGGCGGCAAGATGTGTGCTTTATCTTTATAATCATTCTCATTTCCAAGCTGGTGCTTGACCAGAGATTGGCCATCCCTGAAAAAATAGAATTACTTTTTGGACAAAGACACACATATTCTTTTATTTTCTCACTGGGTCCTCCATTTAAGTCTTTGGGATTTGTGGTGTATTTCTAAAACCTTATCCATGGTACTTGAACGCCGGGTCTTTTAAATCCAAGCTTGAGAACAAGGATAACAGGCATATTATGAGCTTTGCACATTTTCCTACTTTATCTCCGCATCATTAAAAGGGAGATATTTTTCTCACTGACCTCTAATACTACTGAAAGATAAAACATGATGAGTGCAAAGTTCTGTTTGGTGGTTGGGTGATATTTAGTTATTTTAGTAACCATGCCCACCGACACATAATTACATAAAATGAGTTTTCTAGATAGCATGGATGTGTTCTGTAGCAAGAGGAGGCTTAAAGCCAGAGTTTTCAGTATAATGAAATGATAATTGTTGACATTTGGCTGAACA
Source organism: Callorhinus ursinus (assembly GCF_003265705.2). Classification (NCBI taxonomy): domain Eukaryota; kingdom Metazoa; phylum Chordata; class Mammalia; order Carnivora; family Otariidae; genus Callorhinus; species Callorhinus ursinus. Next base: position 9,174,143 of record NW_027397063.1, read on the forward strand.
ATATACACAGTTAAAGCAAGTCACACATTTGGCAAACATTCTAAGATCTAAATATAGCAAGCACTTCAGTATAATTTGGCTTTTGACCAGATTTTCCTTAGATTAGGGAAATGGTAGGAGTTCTGTGTTTTACTTTATGTCCTAAAGAAGGCAGCTGAAATATGTGACTTTGTCCATAGGATCCAAGGAGATTTTTTAATATGAATATCCAAATATATTAGGCTAGAAAAAGCAAATACTTCCTTGTTGAATAATATTATTAAAAATACTTAATGTCACACCCTTGTAATATGTCACAACATCACTATTCTAAAATAAGTTATATGTTTATTAGGTCCTAAACCCTACTGATGATATAATAAGGCAATATTATGAAAAGTAATCATGAAAACTTTTGATTGAGAAAATATTCCTTTGAACTGAGAAACCAATAGCAAAATCTATGAGGATAGTCATAGTAATTAAATATAAGTAAACTCTTACAAATTTGAAAAGAATAATATTTTAATGTAGTGCCAGGTACACAAGAGAGAGCATAGCTTATATTTTATAGATAAAATGATCATAAATATGAAGAAATAAAATTAACTTGAGTTTTTAAATCAGTCATCTTTATACATACTGAAATGTTAAGATATAATGTAATACTTTGGGTTTCATTTTTAAATCAACAAAGGTCATATCTTGAGTATTTTGATCTTTTATCTAGTTGAAAACCAAGCATCTTGTTTGTCCCCTTATTTCTCACAGACAAAAAGTCTTTTTTTTTTTTTTTTTTTTTTTTACTTAATCTCCTGACTTAATATAATGGGCTTGAGACTAGCCTGGTACATCTCTATCATCTCTATTCTTGACTTCTGAATATGATTAATCAAAGATGAGTCACATGTCTTCCAATTTGAAGTAAGATGGCATTTTAGATCCACTAGGAGCCTGCTACTATATTTAGAATACACATTTTCAGATAAAACATTAGATGACAAATTTGAATATGTAGTTTGTTTTTTAAGTGGTAGATACAGCCAAGATTGAAGTAATTTGGCCACTGTTGGAAGATGATCAAAAGGACTTTAAAGTCTGTGTTTTTTTTTAATAAGACAGTACTGAAGCTGCAAAAGCAATTGGTGACGGAAGTAGAATGCTCTTTAATAAATGTAAGTCACACTAATTAAATCTGATTCAGACAGGAGATGAATGATATCATTATTCACAGCTCTAGTGAACAACTTCCAAATATGAAGGGTTACATAGGGCTTGGAAATAAAGTTATTCAAAGAGACAAATGATGCATTGTTCAGTCCAATGGACAATTTGTCCTTTCAAACCATCAAAAATGTCATAATTTTTATTTTTTTGAAGTGAAACAAAATTTGTATTAAGAGAAATATTATTTATTTTTTGGTTAACCAAGGACTTCCAAAAACTCAAGCTTTATAACAGTAAGAAAATATGGTTAATTATCAAAGAATGCATGAGTTTGTCCTTGAAAATCAATATTAAATGTTAATAAAAATAGAATATTGATTGCCCCTCGATGGCGATTTGCCTGTTTTAGATAGAACAATCTTCTTGGAAGAGTTGGTATTGTGTTTCACATTGTTTATCCTGGTGGAGGAATAGCACAGAGACATTAAACCCAGGATAGGTTTGTTCTGAATTGAACAAGTTAGGAAGAAACATACATTGGCAGTCAAAGACAGTGAAGGAATTTTTAGAGGATGATGCCAGTTGTCCTGAGAGGAACTATTTATCTACATGTATTTGAAAGTGGAAAGCCTGCAAATATCCTAGGATAACAACCAACCAGGGCAGAGCTGATATCAACATGTAAACATCACAGCTCATATAGTTGAACAGCCACTGTGAATGAGTGAGACTCTGTTGTTACACAGTCGTAATCCAAATGTTCTTTGTTCTTGTCCCTTGGCCAATACTCATTTCTTCCACCTAGGGAGGTCTTTGCAGCTTCCAGCCAGCACCGTACACTCCTCTCACATAGAACTAATAACTAAGGCGGGGAGGGTCTAAGTGGGAGCAAACTCAGAAAATATCCAAAATAAACACCAGGAGTGAAAGTAATTTATTCCCTTGGTTCTGACTTTATATTTAACCAGATGGGTAAATTTTAGAAATAAAATAAATTAAAAATCTGTTATCAAATTGGTATGCTCTTAAACCCTTTCAGCTGAACGTATGACACTCAGAATCCAGAAGAAAACATGATTTTGTAGCACACACTCAGTTGTGTCATCCATAAACATTCAGTTAGGATAATCAGAATGCCAGTCTGTGATCTCTTTCTCCTCCATCCCCTTCCCTTCTCCTTGCTTGTCTTCTTCTTCCCTCTCTTTGTTTTTTTTTCTTTATCTGAGAACTGCAGACATGACTTCCAACCTTATAATCTTGGTGTCATTGATGAGTATCATAAGGCTCTGCCTAACTTGCTTATTTAATCATAATGGTCCTAAAATCCACATTTGTTATAAAATGAGATTTTTTTTTCTTCCTCTGGAATAGCCAAGCACACTTAAGAAAAAGGAAATTCCACTAATGTAGCTCTATCTGGTCAGTGCAGGTCTGAAAGACTTCAAAACTCTAATCTCACAGGGTTAAAAAAGATGAGATATGAAAAGGAATACCAACTCCCTGACATGTGCTTACTACTAGTCTCACATGTCCCCCACATTTACTCAAGATGTGGATAAATTTCAGGGTGAGCATGGATGACTTAATTCACCAAGTCTTAATCCAAAGTAGATTTAATCCTTTAATGCAAATAGAAGACATGAGATAAGAAACCAGACAGAATGGATAGCTTGTCAAAAATATTTAGAAGACGTAAAAATAAACGAGGAATCACACAAATATGTATTATCTCTCATCATCATGATGACTGTAGGAAAATTAGATTCTGGCTTCACTGTTTATAAATTGAGTCTAATATTATTTATTCACACCAACAGATTAACATGTTAAAATGTTTCAAGTTTCTAAAAATATTTGGAATTTCTTAAAATTTTTCCAGATTTTGATATTTCTGAACTCACTGGAATGCAAACAAAATTTGCTTTATTTTTCCTTCTCTTCATTAATGCCTATGTGTTGTGTCAAATCTCTTTTCTCAGTTTTTGGATAATGAGGACTCAGGAGTTTCCTGGCTTTTGGATCATATTCATTTATAAATGCAAGTTTGTTTTGGATAATTATCATAATTCTCCAGGGGTTTAAATTTCCAATCTAACCCAAAACTTCAAATGTATGTCTAAATCAAGCTTCATTTTTCCCCTCTATTTAGTTCAGTTCATGGCTAGTGAACTCACCACGGTAGAAGAGTTAAAACTCTGGGTTTTGTGTGTCTGTTTTGTTGTGTTGTCTACTTCTTCTCTTTAAATATCTTTAAATCTTCCTGAACTGAGAGAAAAATAGAGCAAAGAAAAATAGAGTTTGGAGGAAGAGAGCAAAATTCTTCACATCTAGGTTGGATGATTTTCAGACTTTCATTGTCAGTGTGTCCCAGTGTGGCAATCATCCATATTTTCTCTCTTCCGAAGGCTTCTATGGATGCTTCAAAACTTCTCTTGTGAGGATGTACACACAGAAATTCCCTAATATTAACTCTCTGGTGGTGTCTTCTAACCCACGTTTAGCTCCTGCCTTCAGGAAATTTTCCTCCAGAGCTAGTTCTCTTCCCTTAGGCAGCTAGTTCTCCTTGGTGAGATCACATTAAGTGATGCCAGTTGTGTATCACGACATCTGCTTGACCTACAAGAACACATGCATTCATTCCAGAGTGGATTTGTTTTATAGTTTATGGGACTGGATGTGCACTGAACGAGTTGAAAGAATGACCCCCGTAGTTGTGCAGCAGGACAGTACTGCCTGCCGTGACAAACACTGGGAATGTGGACAACTTACTGTCCTTTCAGGGAGCTACAGAAAATCTTTCACCTTGAGCATAGAGAGTACTAAGAACAAATAGTTACATTCATGCATAATCTAGACCATCTCTTCTATGGAATGAGGGAATAGGGTAGCTTTTTAATGGACTTGAAGAGGATTAGACAAGTCCTGCATGTTAGTGTCTAGCTGTATATCTCTTTAGAATATTGGTGTAGTTCTCTAATATTCTTGCTGCATTGGAAGTTCAACCAAAACTTTGGGAAAAAATACTAAATACCCTATTTAGCACTCATCTATGTTTACAAGTCAATATTACAATTTTGGCATAGTCTAATCTTATCGCATGTGTTATTTTGTGTTTAAATCCACTTTATGAGTTTAAAATTAATGTCTCAAATATTCTGCTACTAATTATGATATTTGCTTCAAGTTTCAAGCTGATGCCCTTTATCAGATTTAAAAGTTTCTTTTGATTCCTACTTTGATTTTTTTAATTATAAAATGGTGGGGTTTTTTTTAAATGTCTTTTCTACATCTATTAAAAGGATCATCTGGATTTTATCCATTGGGTCTATTATCTTATGTAGTGAAGAACATTTATTCAAGTTAAAAAATTTACCATTTTGGAGAGCTGTCAGTTGCAAATCAATAGAAAACAAAACTAACATCAACTTAAACATTTTTTTTCCTTACATAAGAATAAGTTAAGACGTAGCTAGTAGATAAGGCTGATTCATTTCTTAAACATGTCATCAGGGATCCAAGCTTTCTTCATATTTTCACAGTGCCTTTCTGCCATTCTAGTTTATTGGATTTCATCCTCATGTTTTTACTGAATTTTCCCAAAGTAGTTGGTAGAACTTCAGACATCATGTCATCATTCAAGAAATGAAGAGATGGAAAAGGGTGTTTTTGAACCCTCTGTCTCCTTTCACTGGGAGAGAAAAATGTTACACTCAAATGGTCTGGCAGATTTTATAATATCTCATTGGTCATAAATAACTATGTCAAATGGCATCCTTGCAAGGGAAGATATGGAAGGGAAATTTAAAGGAGAAATTACTGAGTAAATAAAATTTGTATTAGCAGGCAAGAAGAGAAGACTGGATATTAAATTGGCATAGAAGTTGTCTACAAAAACATCCTTGAAGTTCTAGGTTAAAACCAAATAGAGTAGGATGGATTTTTATGTTAATATTATCTTCTTTTGTGTAGAATCTTTAATTTTTCTTTCAAAAGTAAGATTGATTGACCTGTAATTTTCCTTTGTTACACACAGTCTTTTTCTGGCTTAAGTATCAAGACCATATCAACCTTATAAAACAATTTTGGGAGTGTTCCTACATTTCATAGTCTAGAAGATTTTATATATATAGTTGTGGGATTACTTGTTCTTCAAATATTTAGCTGAACCAGCTTCAAGTACACTATATATCAAGCATAAATATAAATGCATCCAAAATTTCATGGGCTTTCCTTTTTTAAAAGCTGTTTACTTGGTGCCCTTAAAATAAAGATAAATTCACTTAACTTTCCATTTTTTTTAATATGTTCTAGAGTATTTGTTCATCTGCCTTTCAGAAAACTGGCTTTCCAGAATGGCTAGATAGGAAGATCCTCAACAAAAACATATGGTTGTGTTTTATTTTATTAAAAAAAAAAAAAGAAAGAAAACTCTATATTCCTCTCCTTGACAATTCTAGAATAACACAGTGACAAACAGTTTACAAGCCTAAATAATCACACCCTTTGTACTTTACCACCTTTTTATATCAATTAGCCATGCAAATACAGCTTCAGGAGAAACATGAAGGGATTATACTAAAAGAAGTGCTGAAGCTAAAAACAGCTGATTGAAGACAGAGAAATAAAAAAGGACACCCAGTGATTTGTTTCCATCTGATCAGCAATGTACATCACATATCATAATTCAGCAAGTAAAGGTACTCAAAACACACGCAGCGAGGCCAAAATACCGGAGGCCAACTGCTGTCTCAATGTCATCATGTTCTTTAAACTAAACCATATGTTCTCACCTTTGGCTAACAAGGAACACACCTTTGCACCTAATTCAAACAGCAATTTTAACTTGTTCCCAATTATATCTTTAAGAAGGTACACATTTCTCCAATGGGATATGATAAATACTATACTTGTGTACTGAATACTGATTGGGAAGAAAAAATAAAGAGGGTTAGTGCTTTTCTTAGTCATACTTGACATTATATGCATGCAGAATAACTTCGAGTGATGAAGCGTTCCTATTCTACTTTGTGACTTGGCCTCTGGCAGGCCAATGTATTCTTAGACTGAGTTTTTAGCTTTCTTAACTCTTATGTAATATTTGTCATGATAGATGATTCAACTTTTCCTTAAACATACGGAATTTTCACCTTTGCTTTTTAATTTCCTCAAGACTTAATTTTTTACCTGTTTGTTGACAATTGCAACTGTATGATGTTGAGACCAAACTCAAGTGTTTGAACCTTTCACAACAGTCTTCTCCCCATGCTTGTGCTCATGCTCCTACTGGGCTTCCATAACCTGAGGCTTTAATTGCTCCTCGGTGTGCATAAACTGCATATACCACAACCCCACTACACTTTTAAATAATATAATAGACATCTTTTGATTTGCCTGCCTGTTCCCGACCCACCATCTCCTACCCCTGTCGCTAGCCAAATGGATTCTCTCTCTCGATATTTTGATCGAATTAACACAAAAATTCTGGTTAATTATCCATTAGTGCTGAATTTGGAGTCTTGATTACAGGGCTGAAGAGTAGATGTGAGGATTGAAGATGTAGATTTAAGGGTTGCCACTATAGATGACCTCTTTTGGATTTGAGGGTTCAGGGAGATCCTTGCAACCACAATCCATGGGAGCATCTCCCTATTCTGTATTTCAGGGTCTCAGAGTTTTCTAACCTGGCCTTTAGCCTTAGCATGAGAGATCTGTCTTGCCTAGGCAGTCAGTATTATCGGGAAGTCTACAACTCTATTTATAGGTGTTTGACCATCAGTTGGGTTTATTTTCCCATTGCAGGAGATGTTCCTCTTTGGACTCCACCAAAGATGCCCACTGAATGTCACACTTCATCTTTAGTGGTTTCATTTTCCTCCATATTTCATTATTCCTCTGCAAGGTGTCAGTGTAGATTGTTCCTTTGATACCTTTGAAATACCTGAATCATTGCATCACCAGGGAGGTTCACTGCCCCTGGGGACACTTTCCCAAGATAATATTTTAGCAAATTCTATGGAATTAGGAAACCTTCTTCCAGAGGCATCCTTTGCCTCTACATGTCACAGAAGATGGATTTTTCCTTTCAAGTTGGAAGTGATCCAGTTAAAAAAAAAAGTCTTACTCCCTACAAGTATCTATCTGATCACCCTTGCTTCCAGTAGGGTTAATGCAAGTCTTCCAAGAAGCAGACTCCCCAAGGTGGAATTAGAAATATAAGAAGTTTATCAGGCAAGTATCTATGAAGGGTCCAAGGGAGAGGGAACAAGAGTGAAAAGGGAGACAGTATGGAGGTTCCTCAAAAAGTTGAAAATAGAGCTACCCTATGATCCAGCAATTGCACTACTGGGTATTTACCCCAAAGATACAAATGTAGGGATCCGAAGGGGTATGTGCACCCCGACGTCTATAGCAGCAATGTCCACAATAGGCAAACTGTGGAAAGAGCCAAGATGTCCATTGACAGATGAATGGATAATGAATATGTGGTACGTATATTACAATGGAATATTATACAGCCGTCAAAAGGAATGAGATCTTGCCATTTGCAATGACGTGGATAGAACTGGAGGGTATTAGGCTGAGTGAAATAAATCAATCAGAGAAAGACATATATCGTATGACATCACTGATATGAGGAATTCTTAATCTCAGGAGACAAACTGAGGGTTGCTGGAGTGAGGGGGTGGGAGGGATGGGGTGTGTGGGTGATAGACACTGGGGAGGGTATGTGCTATGGTGAGTGCTGTGAATTGTGCAAGACTGTTGAATCACAGATCTGTACCTCTGAAACAAATAATGTAATATATGTTAAGAAAAAAAAAGAAGAAGAAGAAGATAGCAGGAGGGGAAGAATGAAGCGGGGGAAATCAGAGGCGGAGACGAACCATGAGAGACGATGGACTCTGAAAAACAAACAGGGTTATAGAGGGGAGGGGGCGGGGGGATGGATTAGCCTGGTGATGGGTATTAAAGAGGGCACGTTCTGCATGGAGCACTGGGTGTTGTACGCAAACAATGAATCATGGAACACTACATCAAAAACGATGTAATGTATGGTGATTAACATAACAATAAAAATTAAAAAAATAAGTGAAAAGGGAGAACTCAGATCATGATGCAGGCCTGACACTTTTGACAGAAGAAAAAGAAAACAGAGAATCAGGTAGTGAGAGCTTCAGACTTCAGTGAATCTGTAAGAAAGTCTTGGGTGGGCTGCTGGAAAAACCCCACAGCAAATATTACACATTCGAGGAATCCTCAGTGGGGCAGAGATGGCCCAGTTCTGATACCTCACTGTGCTCAGTCATTGGCAGCTCAATGAGTAATCAGAAAACAAATGCATTGAACAGGCTAGTTCAAGAATTAGACCTTTGCCGGCACCTTATATGTATCTTCTGTCCCTTCCAAGCACCATTCTTTTACCTTCACCCACTATTCTAACTTCCAACGCTGTATTTTTTATTAGCTGTTATGGAAGTTTATATAGCATCATAAAGTATGTACTCTTCTGTGTTGGCTGATTTCATTATGTTTGTGAGGCTCATGTTTGTTGCTATAAGCCAGTATCATGACAAAAATTGCCATGAAAAATCACGTCAACAACTCAGTGCACATCTGCCCACATTTCTGTTAGGGTTATTCAGTGGAATTGCTGTGTTCTCAAGATTTTGTATCTTCAACTTAGTAGATAATGTCAAAATGTTTTCTGAAGTGGCTGTGTCAATTGTATTTCCTTGGCAGTATAGAAGAGAACAGTTCTTCCACATCTTTAGTTATTCCATGAGTGTGTAGTAGTGTCTGTGTTTTCAATATTTTTAGCTGGATATTTTTATGTGACCAAATCTTTCAGTCTCTTCCTTTAGATTAAGTCATTTTTCCCAGGCTTTATTTTTCTAAAGGAAGCCTTCTATCTAAAAGTCAAATCGTATTTGTCAATATTTTCTTTTAATTCAAACAACTGTTGCTATTTTATTTTGATTTTTAAAATTCTTTCTACAGTTAGCTGCAGAGGAAAGCTTTAAAATATTCTCCTGCATAGCTGATCAGTTTTACCACATCATTTAGGAAAATAACAATTTCTCCCACTTCAAATTGTGTTGCCTCTTTATTAAGTTCTTATGTAGACTTTATAAGGTTTCAGGACTATTTCCTCTGTTTCCGTGATATGGCTACAGTTCAATGTCACATAATTTTATTTCCTGTAATTTTAATATATTCTTTAATATTTAGTTTTGTCATTCAAGTAATATTTATTATATAGCCACAATTATGTTAAACCTATTTTGGAAAGTGTTTTTAATATTAAATCCTCCAATCCAAGGACATAGCAATATTATCAGTTCTCACATATGCTTCCATCATTCCTTCCTTCCTTCCTTCCTTCCTTCCTTCCTTCCTTCCTTCCTTCCTTCCTTCCTCCTATTCTGAGGCTATAAGTATAGGTTGTGTGTGTGTGTGTGTGTGTGTGTGTTGTTTTGTTTTATCTTTAATGCTTACACTGGATATTTGTTGTTGGATCATACGAATCATCTTGTTGGATGATTTTCTGTTTGTATATAATACTGGATTTCTACCGTCTGCTGTCCTCCACAATTTATTTGAGATTCAAGCTCATCTCCAGATGTTTTCTTGGCATATGTTTTTTTTAAAGATTTTATTTATTGGGGCGCCTGGGTGGCTCAGATGGTTAAGCGTCTGCCTTCAGCTCAGGTCATGATCCCAGAGTCCTGGGATAGAGCCCCACATCGGGCTCCTGGCTCAGCGAGGAGCCTGCTTCTCCCTCTCCCTCTGCCTCTCTCCCTGCTCCTGCTTTCTCTTCTCTCTGTATCTCTGTGTCTCAAATGAATAAATAAAATCCTTTTAAAAAAAGATTTTATTTATTTATTTGACAGAGAGAGACACAAGCAGGGGGAGTGGGAGAGGGAGAAGCAGGCTTCCTACTGAGCAGAGAGCCCGATGTGGGGCTTGATCCCAGGACCCTGGGACCATGACCTGAGCCAAAGGCAGACGCTTAATGACTGAGCCATCCAGGTGCCCCCGGCATATGTTTAACATGGGAAAACTAAGTAGGTCATCACATTGTGGTCCTTAATACTACAAAAGTAGTTTAATGGTTCTCCCAAAGGAAAAAAAAATATCACTGCAATAAGTTATAATAATAACTAAAATCCACGAAGTGATTATTGGGTACTAGGCGCTGTGCTCACTGCTCTGTATCTATTAACTCATTTACTTTTCAGATTCAGGAAGTTACTGTTTGTTACTGGCCCCATTTTACTGATAACAAAAATGAAGCACAGAGAAGTTAATTAACTGTCCATGGTACGTACACCTGCTAAGTGGGGAGGACAGATTTTAAAGTGTGGTTGACTGGTGTAGTTTGGGTGTTTCTAATCAGTGTACTATGTGTCCTTTCTGTGCTTAAAATATGCACAAGACAAATATATTTTGTATCTTTAGAAGACAGAAAAGAATGAATTCTAGCATGATGGAAAGCCTGTCTGGAATAGATTAGGTTTCATTGAAAGGAGCTGATGGATAACAAAATGGTAAATAATAAGAAACATCCTTGAGGTGAAAAAACTCAGGCCAGTAGTAAAAGAAAAGATCAGGTAGATATCAGAAATACTGTGGTGAGAAGATTGATGTCTATATATATATAGACATTATTATATATATATATATGATGTCTGTTATATATATAATGTCTATAATAGAGTAGCTAAAATTATAGCCTTTATACTCCTTAAATATGAGTAGGAAAAAATTATTAGATCTGTCCTCAAATATCAAAATAACCTAATATTAAAATAGTGACCCAAGTGGAGAGAAAGAGATTGAGAATTATTTACATTGAAGGAATTGGCTCACATGATTGGCTCACATGATTATAGGAATTGTCAAATCCAAAATCTGTAGGTCTAGCCAGCAGGTTAGAAATTCAGGTAAGAGTTGATAGTACATTCTTTTTTCCCCCAGCTTTATTGAGATATAATTGACACATAACATTATGTAAATCTAAGGTGTACAACATGATGATTTGTTATAGGTATATATTGCAAAACGATTACCATAATAAGGTTAGTTAACAAATCCATCACCTCATATAATTATCACTTTAGGTTTTTTGTAATGAAAACACTTAAGATTTCCTCTCTAAACAACTTTCAGGTATAAAATACAATCTTATTCATCAACCTATACAATTGAATCTCCAGAACTTATTCATCTTTTTTTTTTCAGAACTTATTCATCTTATAATTGGAATTTTGTAACCCGTGACCAGCATCTCCTTATTCTGCCTCTTCTTTCCCCCACCCCCACCCCTGGCATTTGAACATGATATCAGAATTTAAAAGCACAAGGTCGTCCTTAAAATGGTGTGGAAAAACAAAGGAAGGCAAAGCATCCAAGATGGTTCTATATTCAGCTGCATATAAAATTCACTGCATATGACAATTTGTTGCTTTTCTTCTTTTATCTCTGTTCTACTATGTGCTTGATGAATTCTTAATGTCTTAGAACTAGATCTTCTATATCTAGGTTCTTTTTTCCAATTTCAACTTATTTTCTAGAGAAGCATTTCAACTCACAACTCGAACAATATAGACCTATGTTTCATTTGTTTTGGTTAACACAATGTACTTTTTTCTTTACTCCTCCGGTAAAATGAGTTGACTTGTAAGTATATAACATGGCTGGCAGGGAGAATACCCAGTGACATCATCCTCAAAGATCCTGAGAGCCATATATTATCTCTTCCCAATTGAAAATACTTTGTCATGCCAGATACAGACTGAGTGTGCTGTGCTTCCCAAGTTTGATTTTATATTTTCAAGAGTCAAGTTCATCTGTGGTTAGATTCTGATAGCAGAGCTTCTTGTATTCCCATGTGGCATTGTATAGACATCATAGACTTTCAGGGTGTTCAAATGGACACAATTGACTCATTTGTTTTTGTTCAATGATAAAGACAGTATAAGTAAAGAAAACTTTTCCAAGTGCTTAAATACTAGGAACACACAGTATGAAGTTGTTCTCAGTTTTCTCGTATCTGCAATTTGGTAAGAGAGAAATTAGATGATTAAATATACTAAATTCACTGGATATACATTTTTATTCATTTAAGACAAGGTAAATTTTCTGAGATTTCAGAATGAATCCTAGGAATGGCACAGTAAACAATCAAAAGCCGAAATTCCTCTCATTGAAAAGAATGGTGGGCTGAGCATTTAGAATTTAATAAAACAGGATGTGTATCAACTGACCCTAAGGCCCATTCTAAATGTAAAACATAATAATCTTTGACTTACTATTTCTCTCTGTTATCACTGAGACAATGATTTTAATTGAGCCACAGGTTATTTTCACTAATTTAAAAGTTTTATGCATAATCTGTGTGTGCATGCTAGTCAAATATATCCAAACAACAAGGACAATATTGTTTACCTCTTTTTTTTTAACATTCTGATGATTTCTTGTGAATGACCAAATACTATTTCATCATTCCCAAATTTTTGAATAGTACTGGAAATTTTTAAGGGAATCACTATAGTGGAAAAAAATCTCCCTTGAGGTCTCATCCATGTGTCTTTTTTGCCTGGACTACTTCCTCTTAAATAGATACCTATCATCTATTCTTGCAATTTGGCCACATTCTCTCATGCTGTCTGAGTGATGTTCTTAAGGTGGAAATCTGATCATGTGATAATTCTAGCAAACTTCTTTAATGGCTTTTCATGACTTTCAGGATAAAAATTGAAATTTCTAAGACTCTGTACATGTTCAGATTCCTGCCCAAGTCTGTAGCTTTAAATTAGCACACTCTCTCACCTTCATCTCTGAATTTCCAGAAAAACTGGCCTCTACTCCATGCTCTTCCACAGTTCATTTATATTAAACCTTTAAATTTTGGCTCAAATGTCACTTACCCAAAAAAGCTCTTTCTGGCTCATTAGATTAGGTCAGGGCCCTCCATTTTGTGCCATTAATTTTTTCCTTCATATCATTTATCAAGTTGTGATTTCATTTTTTTTTAAGTTATTGATCAAGATCTAGTCATCTTAGTGAAATGTAGTTCCATGAGGGTAAGGACTCCTCTAAGTCCAGTATCCCAAGCACTAAGCACATTGACTGTCACATATAAAGCAGCTAATAAAAATTAATGGAATCCATGTGCATGAAGAATATGAGATTTGGGGATTCCAAGTGACTCACCCAAGTTTAATAGCTGGTAGGTAGTGGAACTAGGAATTATATCCAGGACTACCTGACTAAATCCCTAAGGTAGTTAATGTGTGATTGCACCTCAAGCACTAATTGGTCATGATGTCTTTCTTTTAAAATGCTTTGGCATAGACATAGTGATTTTTATCTGTGCTCATTAATTTAAACTTTAATGCTAGAATAATCAGTTGTCTAATTGGGGATTCCCAATCTAAGAATGGTCAGTAAGTATTGTGCCAGAAACTCAACACACATGAAGCTTCAGCTGTTATATCCACATTAATACTTCATGTTTTACTGATTAGTAGGTAGAACATTAAAAAAAATGTTCTTATTGAAAATTAAAAAAAAACACATTCAAGCTATGTGTTTTGGCTAAAAAAATTTAATTTTAAAGATTTTATTTATTGATTTGAGAGAGAAAGAGAGCAAAGCAGGTTCCCCACTCGATCCCAGGACCCTGGTATCATGACCAGAGCCAAAGGCAGATGTTTAAGCAACTGAGCTACCCAGGGTGCCCAATGGATAAAATATTTTAAAGGCATTTTCTACTCTTGTATGAATAGGGTATCAAACTCCAGTGAGGCATATAGCTGCAAAATTAGGGTTATATTTCTAAGTTCTTGTACCCACACTATTGATTTATGAGGTTTTCTGGATTCCTGATGCAGAGAATAAGGCTAATAAAATATTGCCTCAAGTGAACCTTTAGTGTAAGAATTCAGTTAAGTGCTTATAGAAAGACAAAGACTTGTAATTTAATAGAGCTCACAGAACAGGTATTCCGAGCTAGTTTGTGTATTAGTCTTTGCATGGGGCAAAATATGGTCTTAAAGTTGCTTTCCTTATAACTTTCTAGCAAGACTGTACCAATTTCTCTCTCTAATCTCCAAAGTCTTCAGGGGCTATCCTTATCTTCCAAATAAAGCTTCAGAGATGTGCACGAACAAATGGACTCAGATAAATTAACCTACAGTGTTAAAACCTTTGAGTTAATGGATAATACAGTCAACCAATATAGGTCTTCATAAAGCAAGAATGAATTGGTAAGAGATATTTAGGGTCTGTTAAATTTTATTTTGGAAATCTCGCTGAGAGCATCTTGAATGAGGCATATGTGCACAGAACTAATAACTGAAGAGCTCTATGTTGAAGATTTGGAGCGCCTCAGTAAACAAGGCAGAAGCTACTAGAAATATCCAGGTAAACTGTTATTAGTAAGAAAAATAATGGTCAGGAAATTCCAATAAGATGGTTATTTTCCCAAAATTTAAAGACCACATTCCATGTTTATAATGAAAGCACTTTAAAATGTGTTAAGGCATTTTCAAAGTACTTAATAAATATTGTCAATGAATAAATGAATGAACCAATTTGGCAACAACTGAGAGAAATAATTGATCTTTATATTAAATAGAAAAGTTGGCTGGAAAGTGTGCAGGTAAGGATTCATTCTGATGATATTATATTGCTTTGATTATAAAAAGTCTTGATTTTGTGCAACAACAAACACTTCTTAAAACCTTCTCATTTGTATTTAATAGTTTAGTTGCACTGTTAAAATATTTCATTTCCTGGTTCAAGTATATTTGTAAGTACTTGTTATATTTTAAATTGAGCAAATGTTCCTCCTCTGTATTTATTGCCCCAAGATAGAGTACATGTGAGAAATTACATTTCAGTTCAGAAATCTTAAAACAAAAAATCCATGCATATATTATTTCAACAATGAAAAGTCATTAACTTAAATTGTTGTGTATATTTCTTTCTAGATAGGCATTTTTATTAATATAACTAAATAGAGATATATTTCTGATCTAGATAGTCAAAAATGTAAAAGTCTAAAAAGAAAAAATACAAAAAGTTCAAACTGTTATTTTAATTTTCATGTTATTAAAAAAAATTTTTGTATTTAAGCATCCAAATTGCCTCTGGACAGAAAATTACACTTGGGGGCGCCTGGGTAGCTCAGTAGGCTAAGCCTCTGACTCTTGATTTCAACTCAGGTCTTGGTCTCAGGGTCTTGAGATTGAGCCCCATTTTGGGCTCCTAGCTCAGCTGGGAGTCTGTTTCTCTCCTTCTCTCTTTGCCCTGTCCCCCACCATTCTCAAGCACCTGAGCTCTCCTCTCTCTCTCTCTCTCAGATAAATAAATAGATAAATCTTAAAAAAAGAAAAGAAAGGAAAATTACCTTTGTGTGACAGTAGGCAGAGTGTTTATACCATTACCAAAGTAAAGTGAGTTCACAGATGTAGCATACAGGTGAGAAACGTTTCAATTTCCGTCAATTGGTCATGGACCTAAATCAAAGTATTTAATTTTTAGTATACTAGCATATCTCAGTATAAGTCAATCTCACCCAAAAAGTTGTTCTGTTGCATGGGTCACAAAGTTTACATTATTCCGATTAAGCCTAAGATAACAAGTTAAATTTAGTATGTTCCTTAAAGTATAGAGGAAATTATGATATTATTTTGCTCAACCCCTAGATTGTATGATTTTAAGGAACTACAATTAACATATATAGCTTAGAGAAAAGATATTCCAATTTTAATTTCAACTGCAGTGTGTCTATAGTCAGTACTATTATTATTTGTTCCAGTGTTAATATTGTACTAAGATGTACCCAGCATTGTGCCAGGAGGCAGGAGGAAAAAAAGTGAATAAAAGGAAATATTTGAATTTTTCCCTCAAGGAAATTATATATACAAGTAAGTACCTTTAGTAAACTGAGTTCTGTGTGACTTTAAATACAAAGCTTATATTTTATATATATAATGTATATATTAAGATTTTATTTATTTATTTGAGAGAGAGGGAGAGGGAGAGAGAGCATGAGTGAGGGAAGGAGAGAGAGAGAAGGAGAAGCAGACTCCTCACTGAGCAGGGAGCCCAAAGCGGGGCTCGATCCCAGGACCTTGGGATCATGGCCTGAACTGAAGGCAGATGCTTAACCAACTGAGCCACCCAGGTGCCCCCAAAGCTTGTATATTTTAATTTCTCATAACTGGAAAGCCACACTCCAAGGGGTTGTATAGTTTTAAGCAGCTTGATGCCCAAATTGAATCAATATTTTAATGTCTGATCAAAAACAACACTTAATTTTTAAAATATTGGTGAATAATTTTGGTTCATGAAAGGTTGAAAAATTGTTCTGGTGACCTATTGTTGTGTAGCAAATTAGCCCTTAGCTAAATAAATGGGATTACGTTTAGCAGATTGTATGGGTCAGAGATTCACCCAAGGGAGACCAAATGTGGCTTCATTTGCTCCATGATTGGGTTTTAACATGGAAGACTGAACTATGTGGGTATGGCTCAAACAGCTGGAGGCAGATTGATCTGGAGGCCTTTTCACTCACATGCTAACTGCTTGGGCTGGAACCCTTTGAAGGTTGGGCTCATCTGGGACTTTCTGCCATAGCACTGATACTTGGTCTTCCTTTATGGGCTTCTTCTCAGCCTCAAGATACTTGGATTTTTTATATTAACGGTCCCAGGCTTAAAGAGCAAATGTGCCAAAAAAAAAAAAAGAGCAAATGTGCCAGTAAATAAGACAGAGCCGAATGGCCTTTAACTACCTAGCCTTGGAAGCCACAGAGTTATCACTTCAGCCACGCTTTATTGGTTGAAGTTTTACAAGCCAAGTTCAAGGGGAGAGCATGTAGATCCCACCTCTAGATAGAAAGGGTGTCAATTTCTTGCCATGATGCAAAACACACACACCTGTTCTATGTTACACTTTCAGAAAATCTCATTTGTGAAATGGATTAGCCCTCCAGGGCTATATATTTTCACTGTGGTGTGTGTTTATGCTGTTTGTGCATGAGCTATTTTTGTCAAAGTTGAAAAATTTTTACTTTGTCTTGACATCTTTGGTATTTGTGCATCAAAAATAAACAGCCAGATAAATTAATCTACATCAGTTCACCTGGCATAAAGGCATTTTGGGAGCTGTCTGCAAGGATGGAATGATCGTAGTGGGTATTTGAGTTTAAATATCAGTTTGGGGAGGCACCTGGGTGACTCAGATAGATAGTGTCTGCCTTTGGCTCAGGTCATGATCCCAGGGATCGCTGCATCAGGCTCCCTGCTCAGCGGGGAGCCTGCTTCTCCCTCTCCCCGCTGCTCGTGTTGTGTCTTACTATCTCTGACTCTCTCTCTCTCTCTCTCTCAAATAAATAAATAAAATCTTTAAAAAAATAAATATCAGCTTGGACAATAACTTGGAGAAGTTATTCAACTTCTTTGTTTTTCAATTTCCTCACCACTAAATTGGAGAACAAATTAATCCTAAGCACAGGGTTGCTGTGAGAATCAAATGTGATAGTATAAATATAAGCACTTAGTATAGCACCTTGTACTTGAGAAGAATACAATAAAAGAGAATATTTCCTTGGTTCTAACAATATGATTCCCTTAGCAAGAGGAATTCTAGTAGTGAGCATAGACATTGACCTGAAGGCAGCCAACTTTGCACACTCTCTCTTCCGATTTCAAAGAAAGATATCCATGCAGACAAGAGCCCACTGAAAAAATCCATTTTCTCACCCTAAAAGTCAATTAGACTTTTACTTGAAATCAAATGAATTCCAATATCACTGAGAACCAAGTCTGGAGTCCTAGAAAGTCTGAGCTATTGGCTCTACAGAAAGTGTGATTTTTACATGTTCGCTTTTCATTTGGCTCTGTGGTTCAGTCTTGCTAAGCCAAATGGGCTTTTAATTTGCATTTGGCCTATGTGCATCAGTGGCAAAGTATTTTCTTTATAATAGTTAGAATACTGTAAAGTCTTCACTCCAAATATTCGGTTGGTCAAAGTTTACAGGGTGAATTTATCAAGTGTAAATCAGCCAGGTTGAGACTGTGCATGCCCGGTGGGCACAGGTGAAAAAGACTCCCCATATAGGCTGGCATGGCTAGCCGTAGGGAGCTATCTTAGGGAACTTGAATTTTTGAAGTCATGAATCACACCTATAATCACAAAGTGACTTACACTACTCTTTGGCATCATTAAAGTCTTCAATACCATCTGGAAAGGAAAGGAGCAAAAGTTTTCCTAGTAGGTGGCTTATAAAACTCTTAAGATATTTAGTGATTACATGTAATGTTTAAAATATTCAAGGCACTTTTAAAGGCGCTATTTGAAGCACTCCAAATGATCACCTCTCCTAATTCACCAAGCACTTGCAAGATTTGACTTTTAACAAGCAAGACTGGTTTTGATTTATGAAGTGCAAAAAGGCACCTGAAAAAAAAAATCTACTTGAAATCTTGCTTCTTTTTAAAAGACTGAAAGACGGTTTTGTAAAAAAATAAAATAAAATAAAAATAAAAAACATAAATTCTCTTGTGCTAATATTTTACATGCCAAGTAGAGCCTGGAGCTCATTTTTACAGCTGTTTTACGAGTCTTTAAAATAGTGATTTATAATGGAAAGAGTGACACAATCTTAATTATAACATGATGTACCAGGTATTATAATGAGCAAAGATATTTTTCTCAAACATGTATAGCATGAAACCTTTGCTGGAAGGCTAGTAGTGTGTTCATTATGATTATAATTCTTAATTATGCCTAGATCCCCACCTACAGAATTTCTCTTCTTAATAATCATTATTATCCCTTTACTTTTCTTTTCCTCAGTAATAAAAATGCTACAGCACAATATTCCTGGAAAAATAAGATTTCTAGTTTCACTACAACATTATAGCAAAATATTATTAGTCAGCACAACATGCAAAATTCAACAGTTACACGATGGCAGGTATTTTATAATTTTATTTAATAGTTATGATTTCATCTACCAGTATTAGGCTCTGAGGAAGCAATAGTATACCCTCTCTAAAAACAGACATTGGTCATCTAACAGAGGTTTGCTGCAGGGAGCATAAGTGCTCTGAGAAGTCTTAATTTCTGAGACCCTGACAAATATGGGGAGGGGAGGGCGGCCTGGGAAGGGCCCCTGGTTCTTGAAGTAGAAGTGGATGTCCTTTGGCCAATCTACTTCTCCAGACTCAGGAACAGAAAAAGCAACCTTGTCATATGGTCAATGCCTACAGAGTGTGTGTGTGTGCGTGCGTGTGTGTGTGTATGTGTGTCTGTGTGCACACACATAAGCATGTGATTTACACTGGATTCAAGAGTGCGCAGGTGTCTTAGTAAATAGAACAAAGATTAGTAAGTGGAGATAAACAGTAAATAGAAATTGCTAGTAAATAGAAAAATCTTAGTAAATAAAAAAATGTATTGTTAGAGTAAATGATAGTGAAGAGGTAATAATTATGAATCAGCAGTACAAACTTCCCTGGAATATAAATAATTATAAATAATATAGTTAATGTAATAGTAATACACATCCTAATAATGTGATCCTTTTTGTTTGTTTGTTTAAGAAGATACTGTATCCCCTTGCCTATAATTCCTAAACTAGAAATAATTTTAGGGAACATTTTGGTGTGACAGTGGTACTTATTCATCTATCTGTGGTATTTGTTATTCTACAGAGTAAATCACTGAATGGCAACATTATTTGTAAGTAATAGTATAACTCCCTTTGTGTATCATCCAGAAATATAAAATATGGTGGCACTTAATATTAATAAAGAAAACATTTAACAAAACAGAGGAATGCTTCTATATGCAAAACTCCATCAGAAGCTTATTTAGGAAAATGGTAACAAATCTCACAGATATTTTATTACTCAGTTTGGAGAGCAACGCTAATTGACAATGATTCTAATGCTTTATTTTTTTTTAAGATTTTTATTTATTCATGAAAGACAGAGAGAGAGAGAGAGAGAGAGGCAGAGGCAGAGGGAGAAACAGGCTCCCTGCTGAGCAGGAAGCCCAAATCGGGACTCGATCCCAGTACCCTGGGATTATGACCTGAGCCGAAGGCAGATGCTTAACCATCTGAGCCACTCAGGCACCCAGACAATGATTCTAATGTTTTAGGTCATTTTGTAGACCATATCTAAGTTCCCTACCCACATTATTTAAATGTAGCTCAAAGGAATTATAATGGATTGCATAATAAAATATAAAAATATTTGTATAATGCATCTTATTGTTAAAGCTACCAGCAAAACAATGGTTATATTATGGGTAGTTTGGACAAAACTGGTTTGTAAGGGGAATGCCCCCTAATTTAGTCATGCCTAGAGAAATGTGGGCAAATCAAATAGTTTTCCTGAATAATTTGTAATTCACAGAGTAGATTTTTAATTACTGATTAAGATCAGGGAATTACAAAGACTAGTTCAAATCATAGGAAAATTTAGAAGGAAAAAATGTCACCAACCTACTATAAACAGTGTGTGGATAGTCATGGTTTGTATTTTTCCATGGCCTTCCTACCCACTGGTCTTCTGCACTTTCCTTGTGAACACTTATATTGTGGTGCCCTTTTGTTATTTTTAAGCAATGCACTGTAAATGTCTACTATGTATGCACCCATACTGGTGAGAGACAATGAGGATACAAAAATGAAAGAAAAACTAGGCTACATCTCTGACATCAAGGGCTCAGAATACACTGGCATTTCTCTTGAAACATGCTGTAACAACAGTAAGAAAAAACAATCATTAGTAAAATTTTAAAAAAATGATAATCAATGAACTTCCACCTATTAAATGTTCAGTAGAATGATTAATACCATGCCAGTTTTGTGCCCTTATCTTGTGACTGAGGACAGTGATTTATTTTTGTCTCTCACAACCTGTGGGTTGGGTGGATTCAGATGGGCTTTCTCACTTCCAAGGGCATGCTGTCATGTGGCTGATGTCATATAGCAGCCGGAGCTGGGGTGAATGTTCAGGATGGCACACTCACCTGTGGGCTTTGGCTGGGAGGTTAGCTGGAACTATTGACCAGACTGTACACGTGGTTTCTCCACATCACCTAGACTTCTCACACTGCGGCAGCTAAATTCTAAGAGCTGCTATTCCAACAGCTTCCAGTCTCTTATAGCCTGGACTGGCACAGTTTTCCCTCTCTTATATTCTCTTAGGGAGCTTCTCAGATTCAAGAGGGGACGTGGACCCCTTTCTCTCTCTGGGATGAAAGTGAAAAGTTTTGTGACCATTTCTAATCTGCCACAGCCTGCATCACACATTTTCTGTCAGAAATTGAGACGCTCCCTTTCACTGCTCTTCCAGCCACCCCTGTTCCACGCAGGCTCTGACTAGTTTTGCTCAGGCACAACCTGATAGCATCTCGCTGTGTATTTTCTCCCTTCCTGCCCTGGGCATTTCTGGCACTATTTTGTGGAAGGCCCCTGGCAACCCAGTCAGCATAAACCCATGTGTAACATGGACGTGTAGGAGAGTTAACACAACAGCAAAATTCCTGTCAATGGGGGAGGGGAGTCAATAGACAAATGTTTCCCCCTTTCTTCTCCCCACGCAGATGGTTCTGAGATACACATCAGAGTGTCATGTGGGCTTGAACAACTTGTTGCTCCAAATCGTAGTGATAACGACCATGGTGTGCTTATATACAAGCCAGAAATAAACAGTGAGTTCATGTACTGAAATAAGTGAGAGAGCAAGATACTGTAGGCTAAATTGTGTCTCCCAAAATTTCGTAACTTGAAACTCTTACCCCCAGCATGACTATGTTTGAAGTAAGGAAGTACTTAATGTTAAGAAAAGTCACAAGGTTAGTATCCTGATCCTGTATGATTCAAGTCCTTATAAAAAGAGACACCAGAGAACTCACTTTGTCTCTCCTTCCCCCAACATGTGAGGACACAGTGAGAAGGCAGCTATCTACAGGCCAGGAAGTGGCTCTCATCAGAAACCAAATCAACCGGCACCTTGACCCTGGACTTCCTAGCCCCACTGAGAAAGTCAATCTGTTGTTTAAGCCACCCAGTCAATGGTATTTTGTTACAGCACTCTGAGCCTACTAAGACATGGGAGTAGTAAACAGTCTTGTTTAAATAAATGGTTTGAATACATTCATCTTTAAATTAAAATGACCTATTTCCTATTCTATAAAGATAACTTTGTGAACTCTCTATAGGTTTGTGGGATGCACTGATACATTTCTAAAGCTGTTATCTTTTGGAAGTGGAGGATTTCAGTGTGACATAGGGACTTGAAAATAAGTCACAATCTTTTGCAGAAATACAAACAACACTTTAAATATTTCTGTCACTGGCACCTGGGTGGCTCAGTCAGTTAAGCGTCTGACTCTTGATTTTGGCTCAGGTCATGATCTTAGGGTCTTGAGATCGAGTCCCGTGTCGGGCTCCCCACAGGGCATGGAGTTTGCTTAAGATTCTCTCTCTTCCTTTCCCTCTGCCCTCCCCCCTCTCTAAAAAAGTAAATTAATTACTTTAACTAAACAACAAACTAACAAAAAAACAACTGACTTGCATACAAGTGTTCATTGTATGAACAATAACAAGTGTTATTGTCACCAGAGGAGTATACTATTTGGTTTTCATTCCCAACCATGACTGATTTATCTACTGGCCAGCTGCACTGATATCATGATTCTCAGTCTCTGATAAGGTGTTCTTTTCTTTTCTTTTCTTTTCTTTTTTTAAGAGGAGAGAGAGAGAGTGGGGGAAGGGTCAGAGGGAGAGGGAGACTCTTAAGCAGGCTCCATGTCCAGCACGGAGCTTGATCTCATGACCCTGAGATCATGACCTGAGCTGAGATCAAGAGTCAGATGCTTAACTGACTGAGCCACGCAGGTGCCCCTCTTATAAGGTGTTCTAACATTTCATCATAAAACAAGATGAAATGAGTAAAATGACAAGCTCATTGCAACTATTCTGTAAAATAAACATTATTCCTTCAGTCACTGAGAAAACACTTACTTGAATAGGTTCTTTCTGAGTATTTTACAACACACTATTGTTCTCAAAGCTTTTATACAGTCATGAAAAAAATATATGTCCCTCAAATGCTAAGTAGAGTCACTATAGTAGTGTTTTACTGTGAAGTTTAATTATTTTCCAGTAGCATGTATGGCATAAATTGCTGGTCATTATGAGATGACAAAAGTTTACACAGTGAGGAAAAATGTAGGATATCCCACAATTTCAATTTCTTCCTTCCCACCTGAGGAATCCAACACTCATATTTTGGTCCAGCAAAGTATGACCAATGTCATGGTACTAGTTAGTGAGAGAGGCGACTCAGGCATTTAAGGATTAAGACCAACAGTATTTACACTACATCATTTATTTCTTCTCCTTCTACTGGCTCGGATTAGATTTGGATTGTGTGTGTGTGTGTGTGTGTGTGTGTGTGTGTGTGTGTGTGTGTGTGTGAAATAACCATTGATAGAAGCAGCTCTATGTGGAATTCTCCTCATGGCTTTTCTTTAGCTTTGATCTACTTCATTTTACCTCTTGGATGCCAGAATATCATATCAGGAAGAGTATGGATGTATGTACTACCATTTTCTTCTATTATATTGAAATCCTTCTTTCTAGATTTTTATGCCCTGTTTTTACACGGAAAAATACATGAGAACAGGTACTACCACTACTTGAATAAAACACAGTTTAATATCATCTATAGTTAATATATATCTTGATATCTATTAAAAATAAAGTTTTTATATTCATTCAGTAGTTAGAAGAGCTAAGCAATTTTCTTAGTTAATTTGAACCTTGGAAAAATTAAATTTATATATAAAAACGGTGAATTTGTAAAATTGTTTTTGCAACTATATTATTTCTCTATCAAGAGTCCTTTTTCTGAAAGTTTTAGAAAACTATGATTTTTTTCAAAAGAATCCAGTATACCATATTCTAAATTTAATAAATGTTTTGATGGTGGCTTGGTGGTGGTGTTAGGCAGAAGAGTGAAGTTCAGTTGAACTCCTTAGTGTTCACTCAGGTTTCCTGAAGCTGTCTCAACGTTTTCACTTCTCCATTGGCTTTAGGAGACTTCAGTCAGGAAACCCTCAACACATCAGTGTACCGTCACCTGTCTCAGACATGCCAACGTAAACCCCAAACCATCTCCTTTAATTTTTATATTTTAAATTAAAAGACATTTTAGCATATTATTAATTTACACCCAACCCTAAAAGCTGGAATGGGGGGAATGTTTTAGATACTATCAGCACTTTTTCGACCAACCAACTATTTCATTCATCATCATTTATAATAGTATACATTTTATTTCAGATTCCAGGTTAATGTGGGGCTAAAAATAGCACTGCCACCATCAAAACCCAAGAAAACAGACCCAGAAAAATGAATATGCGAAATTAATGTCGATACAGGGATTGGCTGAAAATCTTTGAAAGAAGATGTACAAAGATCTTTAATAAGGCCTTAACAACAGAACTATTAGATATAATTTTTGTTCATATGTCGCTTACATTTATCCAGCATTTTTCAAGGAAAAAATTCCTGAAATAATCCTTATGATGAACCATAAAATAATAAGACCTTTAAGATGCTTTAATTTATACTAACTAGTTCTTTCAAATTAAAAAAAAATCAGTGTTTATTGAAAGAGATTGCAGATTATGGCTTATCATGCAGTTACTAATTTGCACGTTAAGACTTCACATTTTAAATCCTCAATCTCCCAAGATTGGTAACTAACAACTGATACTAATAGTTAATGTACACTTAGATTGCCTGAGAGATGTTTAGCTATACTTCTTCTCAAGGTCCTCAGCTCCTTGTTTATCTTTGTGTCTGAAGCAAGTCCTATTTTCCTTTTATTCAATTGGGATCTAACATAACCTAACAATCTCTGGGGAGATAGGACAGAATCAAGGCTATCAAGAAGTTGTAAAATCCACTGGGGAAGCAGACACTATTGGGAAGAGAGTAAATGTTTATACAAGAAAATAAATAAGAACCAAAATAACACAGTAGCGTACCTTAAAGCTGTGTCTATGTCATCCTAAGTGGGTGGGGTTTTCAGATCCTGGTTGAGAAGTTTCCAAAATGGTCCTTGAACAGACCACAGAACATTTCAAACCATATTATCTCAGTGAGATAACGGTAGTGAAAAACATTTATTTGTCAGTAAAAAATACCTTTCAAGCTGAAAATCAGAAATTTTCTTTCCATAGACTTTGGAAGATAATTTATTCATTGATCTATTCAACAACAATACCATTATAAAGCATTTAAAAATGTATTTTTAGTATTGGATTTTCATATCCAATATTTATAGGATAAAATAACACATAGATAAATTTTATCATAAATAATTTTATGTGAAAAGAATTATTGAATTATTTTCAAGATTTCATTTATTGATTCATTTGTTGACTGATACCATCAATATTAAAATGTTAAACATATAAACCAAGCAGTTTTACCAAAATATGCTTACTTCCTATTTTACATCTATATAAGCATTGAATGAATTATCTAGACATTCATGTGCTTGGACCACTTTAGTTAAAAAATTTCAGTTGTGCTCCCAATTTCAGCTACCACTAAATTTCTTGCCAAATCCTAAGTGTCAAAATAATTTTGAGTAGCACTTTATTTATTAGCTAGCTCCACTTTTCTATTTCCAGTCTCATCTTCTTCCTACCCATTTTCTCTCCCAGCAAAAGACTTTTAATTCCCACAACTATTTTTGTTTCCAGGCTGTTTCCAACTTTGGGCTGCTTATTCCCCACTAATGCACAGAATTAAACTGCTCAGTTCACAATGTAAGAGATTTTCCAAGATATGTCAAATGGAAAGAAGCTACAAATGCTTCAGAAGTATCTCTACTCCTTTTTCTCTTGGTAATTGCTACCAGGCATGTGACTTATGTCTATAGCTTATTTGTATTTTCACATCTCAAAATATACTGAGTTCATACAAATTATATGTAAGAATGAGAATTGATGGGTTGATGACTCCACAGGTGGCCCGATGACAGTGGTTCAAGTCTTCCTTATACAATAACTCTCTGCACTTAATTTGGGAAGAGAGGAGCTAAAATAAGTCACTGGATCATCCTCCTGCTTGAAACTGCATGGAATGGATAGCAAATTCTATTCTCCAAACGTGTGCCTTCTGACTTGGGAAAGGATTAAACTTACATTTCTCCCTCAGTGTCAAATCTATGTGTTTATTTTAGGAGGAAAGTATTTTCCTGCCTCTAAGTTTCACCCCAGAATCCCTTTGCAAAATGATTGGATCAAGATGATCATTCTTGGGAGATAGAGCAGAATCCATAGCTGGCATATTTGGTGTTTGGTTTACATCCAAGTTTCAATAACTGGCTCTTAAGGTAAGTCCTGCACTCATTTGTTCAGAGGCTTGATCTTTTTGATGGCTAAGGGCAAAGTGTTATGCATAGCTGGCTAATGACTCGGTGTGGAGGTGGTTCTAACTAGAGCTGGCACTAATTGGCAGGAAGGAAGGGATTCCAGAATTTAAAGGTGTTTTATTCATGGAGAACAGTTATAAAAAGAACCCAATTTTCTATACTTTCAAAGTGATCTCCCTTAACTGACTCTGTAGTAAAGGGTCTAGCAGGTGGTGGTAAATTGACAAAACTATGTTTAATGAATGAGACTGACTCTAGCACATGTGTTATATCACTGTTATTAACTCCACATAGCATCATTGCAAGGGATGGAAAATATGTGTTAGGGTTTTGATGTTGAATTTCACTGTATATTTTTACACCTTTCCCTTAACATACACCTCTTTGCCTCTTTCCCCATATCTAAACCTGAAATGGGTTTCTTACAGAGATCCTCTTTCTTAACCAGTGACAAAAGTGGTTCTAATCAAAATCTAATCTAAAATCAAATGACTGACTCCTATGCCAACTGATGGACAAAAGGCAAACAGATTTTTCAGAATAGAGAGGCCAGCCACATTGCTCTTATACTTACACTTTTTTTTGAGTGATTAGTCAGTGCTAGACAGCGATAAGTATTTTAAATGAATTAACTTATTTTATCTACTAGTTACTCAGTGAGGTCACTACTATAAATTTATAGCTGAAGAACTCAGAGCTTAGAGATGTTAAGTAATTTCTCTCAAGTTATAGTGCTGATAAGTTTAGGAGTGAGGTTCTGATGCCAAAACCTGTAATTTATGCTGCAGAACGTGTTGACTTTTTTAAGGTCTTATCGCTTACTTGATAAGATGACACAGATATTCTTTATTTTGACCATCTGCTCTGCACTTAGTAGAATGTGTAGTTCGGTTTCATTGTGCAAGATATTCCAAGTGAGCTCTGTCTCAATGCTTATTTCTGCATTCAGAAGTATCTCTACATTAAAATACTAATATTTTTTGAAATTCTTTTTGAAAAGATAATTACACATTTCAGTTCCTTGACAAGGGCATTGACAGAGTAAATGTTATTTCATTTGGAGGACGTCCAAATTGATTTTTCCTTTTATGTATTATATTTTTGATTTCAAATAAGAAAACTCTGCCTGCACGTAGATCCCCCAAATTTTCTCTTACATTTTAATACAAGTTTTATAGCTTTACAGGTTACATTCAAATTCATGATCTGCTTTGAGTTAGTTTTGTATAACGTGGAAGGTTTAGGTCAAGTTCTATTTTATTTATTTTATTTTTTGCTTGGCCTATAGATATCCAGTTGCTCCAGACCCATCTCTTCAACAAGTTATCATCCTTCCTTCATTGAATTGCTTTTGCACTTTTATAAAAAAATCAGTTAGGCATATTTGGGTAAGTCTGTTTCTGGGTCCTTTATTCTGTTCCACTGATCTGTGCATCTTTTCATTCAGGAATATTACATAGTTCTGATTACCTGAAATCAGGTAGATTGATTCTTGCTAGTTTAAATTTTCTTTTGTAAATATCATTTTAGCTATTCTAATTTCTTTGCTTTCCCATACAAAATTTAGAACAATATTGTCTATGCCTGCAAAAATATCTTTCTGGGATCTTGAATTCTTTTATAAGATCTTGCAGTTTTCAGCGCATATGTTTTGTGTGGATTTTATTTGATTTACAATTTAGTACTGTTATTATTAATGGTTTATATTTTTGTGTCACTATCCATGCTAATATATAGAAATACAATTGATTTGCATATGTTTGTTTACCTTGTATTCTGTGACCTTGATGATCTCCACTTACTAGTTCTGGTGGAGTTATGTTTTGTTTGGTAGATTCTATGTAGACAATCATGTCATCAGCAAATAGGGACAACTTTATATCATTTTGTCTGACCTGTATGACTTCTATTTTGGTTTTTTGTTCTTTTTCTCATTGCCCTGGCTAAAACTTCTGGTACTATGTTCAATAAGAGTAGTAAGAGCAGACACTCTTGTGTTATGTCTGCTCATTGAAGTATTTAGTCTTCATTATTAAATGTAATATAAACTATAGGTTTTTTAATACATGTTTTTTATCAAGTTGAGAAAGTACCTTTCTCTTCCTATTTTTCTAAGTTTTTAAGCATGAATGGATGTTGAGTTTTGTTGAATGCTTATTCTGCCTCAACTGGTATGATCATTTTTTTCCCCCTCAGTCTGTTAATATGGTGGATTACATTGATTGATGTTTGAATAGTGAACCAACCTTGCATCACACTAATAAGTTCCACTTGGTCATGGAGTATAATTATTTTTACATATTGCTAAAATCAATTTTGGAAAGGATTTTTGCATGTTTATTCATGATAGTTATCAATATTTAGATTTTGTATTGTTTTGGTTTTCTGTCTTTGTCTGGCTTTAGTGTCAGGATAAAACTAGCTTCATGAGGGCACCTGGGTGGCTCAGTCTTTAAGCGTCTGCCTTCGGCTCAGGTCATGATCCCAGGGTCCTGGGATCGAGCCCCGCATCGGGCTCCCTGCTCAGCAGGAAGCCTGCTTCTCCCTCTCCCACTCCCCCTGCTTGTGTTCCCTCTCTCACTGTGTCTCTCTCTGTCACATTAAAAAAAAAAAAATCTTTAAAAAAAAAACCTAGCTTCTTAAAACAAATTTAATAATATTGAAAGAGTTTAAACACACGTTGGGGGAAGTATTGAAATGGATGAAAGGTGGTCAAGTTGAAAGCTGCAAAATCATGGAAAAATAATAATTGCTGGCAGAGGGCGCCTGGGTGGCTCAGATGGTTAAGCGTCTGCCTTCGGCTCAGGTCATGATCCTGGAGTCCTGGGATCGAGTCCCGCATCGGGCTCCCTGCTCCTTGAGAGACTACTTCTCCCTCTGCCTTTCTCTCTCTCTGCCTCTCTCTCTCTCTCTCTCTCTCTCTCTGTCTCTCATGAATAAATAAATAAAATCTTTAAAAAAATAATTGCTGGCAGAAATCTGTATTATCACTAACATGCAATAATTTCAGCCAAAAAGACAAGCTGATACAAATATACACATACATACGTATATCTCTCCCAAGGCCTTGAAAACTCTGTCTTATAGTTCATTTCCAGGGAATTGTTTTAGTATGCTGTGACTTGAATTGAATACTGAATTAGGTGAATTTTTACCAATTTTTCTAGGCCTGTATCAATCAAGATTGTATCAGAAAACAGAACTTCTTGGAATGATATAGATTATGAGATTTTTTTAAAAATAAGAATTTGTCCTTATGTAATTGTGGAGCTGCCTAAATAGCATATACATAACCATTGCTTCTATGTCACATGCTAGTCCTGACCCAGGATTCCGAGATTTGGAAGGAGCTGAGGGGTTTGCAGGCCCAGCTGCTGCCCCATGACAACAGATGACCCAGAGGATCCAGTGACAGGAATGTGAGTAACAACAGCATTTGGAGTAAAGAAAATAGAAGAATTGTTAAGGGAGAACCTGTATATTATTTTTAAAAACTTAGTTTGTGTGGACCAAGATCCAAATAAAATTTATACATAGCAACCATTTAATATACATATATATCAAAGACATATATATACATACATATACACACACACACACACACACATATATATATACACACACACAATTATAAAAATAACAATCTCCCATCAATGTATGATGTCAAATTTTTGAATTTTTGCATATGAGAGGTGAGAAATGATATATCAAGTTACAGTTTTATTTTGAGTTTTTCATAATGTGAGTTCACTTGAACATCTCTTCATATTTTTGAGCCCTTTTTCATTTCTTTTTCTAAGAAAAGGGCCTCAATTTTTTTTTTTTAATTTGCCTGTCATTCATTATCCTGAAAATTTATCTGTGTCCCACAGAGGAAATACACTTTGGTCAAAAGTGCTTATTTGTGTTTCATATCACAAAGTCTTTTTCGGAGAATACACCTCACATGCCATATATGCTTAACATGATTACTTCTCAATATATCAATTTCTGTCTAGTTTTCCAAACACTTATAGATGTCTTTCCCTCAGTCATTCAGAGGAAAACTGCCTCAGGGAGATGCAGGGTTGTTATGATGACGATAATAAGCGAATTATCATTGTTCAATTTTTTATTACATCTGAAAGAAACGTATGAGAAGAAAGGGCAAAATGGAAGCAGAATAAAAATCGGTCCTGTAACGTGGAGCTGGAAATAGAAGAGAGGAAGAATGTGACAATCCCGTGCTAGCTGCCCACTGCGAGCGCAGCTGACAGATGATCTGATAGGAGGTGGGGGTCATGGAGAGAGGAAGTTCCGTCTGGGGAGAATGCTGGTGCTCTCTTGCCCAGTGGTAAGCAGCTTTGTGACGGCCTAGTCAACACCTGTGTAGTTCAGTCAGTACCGACAGATCATTCACCTCTTTTCAAGGAACCCTAAAAGCTCCACGTTAGTTATTCGATGTGGAGTATGTGGAGTATGGGCCTCACATTAACATTCCATGCGGGGTATGTGGACTATGGGCCTCACATTATCGCCTGTAGGTTGTCCACAGAATGGTGTATGTTAACGCTGTGCACCAGCTAGTGTAGAGATTTTTTTTTCCAATGTTTAAAAAATACCCTTAGATACACAAAATGGGATGTAGGAAACTTTAACCCTCTCTGTAAGCCTGGCTGGCACAGAGATCCCTGTGCTAACAAGAGCCTGTCCTTGCGGTTTAATGCTCTGAAGTTGCCACATATCAGAGAAATTCTTGATAATTTTATCTTTAAATCTGTGATTTGTAAAAAAGTCTAATAGACAATGAAACTTGCACAGGAGGGCTTAGAGCCTCAACCCACACATCGTCCTGCTTCTTTTTAACCTCTCCAGGGTGGGTTCTCCTCCTACAAACTAGAGGAAGAGCTTGGAGCCCTTCTAAAAAGCCTACTGACAAGGCTTTCTCTTTTTTTAATTTTTTTAATTTTTTGATTGTTATGTTAATCACCGTACATTACATCATTAGTTTTTGATGTAGTGTTCCATGATTCCTTGTTTGTGCATAACACCCAGTGCTCCACGCAGAACGTGCCCCCTTGAATACCCATCACCAGGCTAACCCATCCCCCCACCCTTCTCAATTCAGTCTTTTACTATCTCTCCTTAAGTGTTCTACCTCACCCACAGATTCTATGAATGAAGTACATGCTGGAGAAAATCACATCTGGGACTCTGTTCCCCCAGGAATACTATCTATGATCCCTCAAACTACAAAAAGTATTTTTAAGTATATCAGCGTGGCCTCAGCATATGAATGGTAGTGCTGTTTGGACGGTGATCCAACGGTTAGCCCATTAATAAATCAAGCATCTATTTTGGGAGATTTTCTACAAATAAGTCATACGAATAGGACGCTATCCTAAGCCGTTGTCAATAGCAGAGTGAGAAACAGAAAGAGTCACATTTTATTTATCATTCACACTGTTTTTTCTTGAGCGAAGATTTATTAGGCACCTAAAATAGACAAGGTCTGTCTTAGGTTTTGAGGATAGAGCAGTAAACACAAATAAAAAGTCTCCTCCACCACACACACCCCAGGGAGCTTATATTTGAGTGAGGAGATAAATGGGGAATATATTTATGTAAGTTCTATCTAAGAAATACTCTAAAACACACAATCCTTTGTTAGTGTATCTTCATGTGTAATCTGCAGACAAAACTTACTCTAAATTTATCTTCAGTGTTCACCAAGTGATCCATACCCTGAAGCTACTGATGTAGCCTTTCTGAGAGGGCCGTGGAAATAATGTATTTTTCAAGTCCCATGGCATTCTGAAACACAATATTTGAGATTCTCTGGCCTAGACATTGTAGAGAAAAAACACTAAGACTAGAATGGTGTTGGAAAAACAGGTACAACTAATGATGACTTGCACAGGGTTAATACAAATTGATTTTCTTTCTAATTTAATTTTGAAGTATAGTTATCAACATTCTTTCTACATAAAATCTTAAAAAAAAGACTATATCAGATCAGAGAATAATTTGCTTTGGGCTTGCAACAATTTTAATCTCTGGAATATTTCTGAAAGCAATTAAAACCTCCCGGGAGAAAACATTTTCCACAGGAAAAGCCTTGTGGAACTTAATATTTCCAACACTATTAAGAAAAGTGTTCAGAAATATATTATGGATAGCCACATAGAATTATGTAACACATTGGATTCATTAACATAAACAGAAAAATGTCCTTAAATGACTGCCTTAACTAAATCTGTTAGCTTAAATAAAATAGGAAAAAAATAACAAAACTCAATACCGAATTGAATAAATTGTGTTGGGGAGCAAATTTGGATGGAAATGAATTTAATTTATGAAATATAATTTTATCAGTAATTCGTCACGAGCTTCAGAGACAAAAAAATAAGCTACCAGATCAACTAAAATATTTAATCCTTTTTCTTACAAAATATGGAGATAACACATGATAAAAGTCATTTATAATATAAACACTGTCATAATTCTTTCTGGCTTAAATTAATTACAGCTGCAAAGCAAAAAATGAACACATTAGCATACCACTTTTGAGAATTTAGCAAAGAACCATTTATTTTGGTGTTATAAGAAGATAAATTGACTTAGATGAAAAGAAATTTCATCTCACATTTTTCCAAATAAATGTATCCATTTTTTAATCAAGGAGAATCATGTGATAACAGGCTAACTACAATGTACTCTATCCATGAAAATATGCAACATTCTTTCTTCCCAGGACCTCAGAATAATTTGGGTGGGTCTAACAAAACCCAAGCAACTGGTTTTATGAAGAACTGGATATGCTTTGTCTTTTAATTAAAAATCCTTCTGAGTTACTTTTCATGGGAACCTGTATTTATTGGGAGGAGTCTAAGGGTGTCAAACATAGACATATGTGTATGTTTTGAAATTTCATGATGAGGAAAATTACTAAGGGATAGTAGTGACCCGATCAGATTGTGTGGGGCAGTAATAGAGATGCTTTTGTGAGAACCTAATCCCAATTTAATGACCCATTTAAAAAATCATTTGCAGGACTCTAAGGAAAGCATTTCCTTTTCCCACGTTTTATCATTCCAATGTCACATCAGTGGTTTTGACTTCCTTTCCACGTCATATCAAATCCCCTTGATGTCAAATTTAAGACCCACTCCCTTCTTTTTGATAAGATTAGGTTCTATATCACTATCAACCCACCTTCTTTTTTCTCACTATCAAATACCATTCTTCCTTCCATCCTGCATTCTATTCTCTTCAGAGTACCAGTCAAGTCCAGCTCAAGTTTTCTTCTTAGCAATTTTTCAGAAGTTTTCTCTCATATGTTGGGTGAATATGTATTACCGCATAGGTCAGGTCAATATTTCACATATTGCAAGCAACTAAGAGAGTAGTAATCATGTTTAAATAATTCTAAAATTGAAATAAAATGGGTGAAAAAATGCAAACCACTAGCAAATACATATGTAGTAAATATATATGTAGATATGTATAAATTTACTTAAATTTCATTTTGAACAACTTTCAAACTTACAAAAATTGCATGAACAGTAAAATTTATCATAAACATATATATATTAAATTTATACACACACACTGGTATCATGCACCCATTCTCATGGAAACAATGACAATAGATTTAAAAGCTAATATATTACTGGAAATGATCTTCTAGCTTTCTAAATTGACTCTCTAAGAAATTCACTTCAAAGAAAGTTTTATTTTCTATCTTTTTGGTAATAGCTTTCCCAACCAAAAAAAGTCATATACTATGTGTTGTCATAAATTTAATATGAAAAACATTCCAGCTGCCTGTGACAGATAAATAACATTTTAATTAGGCAAATGTAATTTATGTAATACATATTCATGTCTTTTCCTTATTCTCCCTACACAACATCCATGTATATTATGATCAAGTATATAAACACTACAATTCTTATAGTTAACTATTCACCGATCGTTTCTGCCAAAATTAAGACCAATTTAAATATTCAAATTAAAATAAAAATACATGACATGCTAACCTATATTTTAGAATGTATTTGTGAAGGTTTAAAAACTAGCAAGACTATGATGCTCAAGATTAATGCAACGTGCACATAAATTTTAAAAGCAAATAACATATTATCAATTTTAATGATTCATTTAAGCTTTTAGAGTGAATAAAGAATTCTTAGATGCTGATACTGATAAGACAATCTGTGTCAATACTGCATGACCACTTTTTTAAAGGAAGTTTGATCTTTTCACAAGGAACCAATACATTTTCAGGTTAAAAAGTACGTTCTATGCATCAGTTAACATTGCAAGATTGTGTCTTATGCTTTGAAATTAATATTACCATTTTATGATGTGGATTTTATTAACAGAGTAGATATTAAATCCTAGAACTAAAGTGAAGTTATTTCAATCAAAATTTAGTTAATTTTTTAAAAAATTAAAGCATTTGAGAAAATATGTGACAACCTCACAGCAAATCTAAGTGCAGATGCCTCTCCAGGCACAAGAGCCTGGCCAACAACCATCTACATTGCAGCCCCTTGGTGAGGGCTGTGGTAGTTTGCCCATTAAAGTAACAACTTCTGCCTCCACTGAAGCTCTAAGAATTGCATTTTATTCCCTATAGAATGTAAAATATTGGGTATAAAATCCCAATCCCATAACATGTTAGAAGACAGTAGTTGCCCAGAAATCTAGCTCCTTGGAACTGAGTCACCTGGGAATACGTAGCCAGGATGAGAATCTAAGGGGTTCCCAAGCGTGTATTCTAATGCCATTGTAGTGACTTGATCTTTTTCAGGACTACCGCCTCTAGTTTTCATGTAGTCTGCACAAAGATCTGGTGGCTCAGAAACTCCAGATGAGACTCTTTTACCATTTTGATCTAGAGCAAATAGAATTATTCCTCAGAGATTCCAGAGTCTTTTCCTCTTAGTAAGACTATCACTCACCACTGGTCTCGTGATGTACTACACAGCTCTAGGACGTATCATTCAAATAGTCTCTATGGGTGATGTCCCCAGAATTGTGTAGTAAACAGATTGCACAGCTCTGAAGGGTGACCCTGGTGACCCTTTCTATTCTCTTAAAAAACTGATTATTCCTGAAATTAACAGGGCTGTCCCTGGGAATATTTCCTGTACAAGGACATTAGAGTGTTCTTCGTGTTCTCTTTATTTTTTTAACTGGCATAATCCAAAACTTGTAATTACCAAGTATCACTTGCTGATTATAATAAGTCAAGGAATACAAAATACCACAAGTAAAAGTTTCATCATGTCATTCTTGCACTTCAAGTTCGTGTTCCCGAGGTAATGGTGCTAAATGATTCTGGCCATTTGATATGCATCAAGCTTAGGTCATGCAGTTTGTTACTAGGCATGTTTACTATATATTTTGACCAACAATTAGGTCATATTACACACTCTAATTTGACATTTGTTCTTTACTTTTTTCCTTCCAAAATAAAGTATATCCTGGGCATTTTCCCAAGTCATTATGGAATATTGATCTGATTTAGTTTTTTGAAATTGCTGCCATCTGTTAATATCCAGATTGAGAAGAGGTAGGAAAAAAAGGAAGTTGGAAACCGAGAGTGGGAGTGTGAATTTGTACAGTTACATGGGACAGTCATTCAGCAATGTTTAGCAAAGCTGAAAATGCCTAGAATTTGGATTGTGGAGGTGTACTACAGGGAAATTTCTGTATATACTCACCAGGACACCCCTTCAAAATAAGACCTATCATGTAAACTGCAGTAGTTAGAATGAACAAACCTTATTCATGGCTGTATATATTGTTAATAGGTAGAAGATAGAAAGCAATGTTGGTTGAAAATTCAAATTGCATAATTAATTTTATAAAATTAAAACATGTAAATAAGAAAGAATTAAGTTCTATTGATTGTTCAGGGATGTACACACACACAGAGAAAAAATGTAAAACCATGCCTGCTAAGTGGTCCTCAAATATGAGTTAGCAAATAAAATTTATGTCAAACCAAAAAGAAAGAAAATTTAAAAGTTTCAAGTAGATACATATTGAAACCAACAGCAGAATGCATATTTATAAAGCTACTCTTCAATTTATATTGATGAATAATCAGACCTTCAGTATGGAAGTTGAACATTTTTATTTAATTTATATGAGCAAGGGAGGCTAGGTTTCTTTTAGAGAAGGACGAAAATAATAGTTTTCTTCATTTATTGTCAAATGTAACATATTGAGAGAAAGATAAATATAACCTATAGAATTATAAAATTATAAAACAATACACAGCCCCAAGAAATGAATCTCTCACCCACACGTGTACTGCTTTTTTCTCTGCACATAAATAAAAGAAATAATTCAACACAGGGTTCTTTGCCAAAAATAACATCAGCAGAGAAAAAGAAAATCTTAAATGGCTTGTATCCAAACAACAAATGAAATATACCTGAAGCATTTTAAAAGCCATTTTAAAATTATGTATTTATTTATTTCCCTACTTCTTATTTACATTTGCTTTTTAAAATATTGAACATTTAAGCATGTGTAATATCATTGAACATTCACAACTGTGGTTTAGATAATGGCACACATTTGTTTCATGTAAAATTCTACCTTTTTCTTGTCTTTTTTTTTTTTTTGGAAAGAACCAAAAGAACTAATTCAATTATATATATAATATTCATGCAATATACATACTACACATATCCATCTTGTACTAATCATGGTAGTCACAGGTAAAAATCCCTTCTTTGTAGCAAGGATTGAATGTCACTCATTGGAAGGAT
This sequence comes from Callorhinus ursinus, assembly GCF_003265705.2. Taxonomy (NCBI): domain Eukaryota; kingdom Metazoa; phylum Chordata; class Mammalia; order Carnivora; family Otariidae; genus Callorhinus; species Callorhinus ursinus. The sequence continues at coordinate 9,211,548 of NW_027397063.1, forward strand.
TAAAGAAGAATGAGTTTTGGGGTAATGTTTATGAACATTTAGTTTGATTTTTAAATCTGTTATTAATATCTTTGCTAGATTAAATTGCTAGACATAATCTTGTAGCAGGAATCTAGGAGTGCCCTCCTGTGGGAGAAGGTAAAGAAAGGAGCATTTCAACAACCTAAACTAGAAGCTTTGCTAAGTGAATGTGCCTTTTGCTATTGAAATTCACAGGAAACAAGTTCAAGGTGTTTGGCTTTTCTTTTTTCCATAATGCTAGTGTAACCCCCATCTACCAATCACTTAGCTCCTAAGTATGCCACTGGGGGACATGTGATAGAATGCTGTTGATAAACATCAGGAAATAAAATACCATACATATCTGCTCAAGAAGTAAAGCATGAAGGTTGTCTTCCAAAATATTTGTAAACTCTACTTAAGTCACAGCATACACCAGAGTTAAAAGTCAAAGAGTAAGTGTAATTTTTCTTTGGCAGTTCTAATACAGCTGTGACATATTTAAAAAGTCATCTTTAGCTGAATGGAAACCAGGCGATACTATTTAGCTGATTAAGGAAAAAAGACATGAAAACAGTAACAGATTTGGGAACATATATTAAAATTTGGAACCTGAGAGTCTTCCAATGAAAATAACATCGGTGCACTTTCGGCTCTTTCTAAATCACAGTTCATTGCTCAATTCGAATTGCCAATTTTAGATTCATAGATAAGCAAGCTTCTCCCACCAGTGAAAACTTTTAAATTAGACTTTCAATCTAGGCACATCTTGTGAATGGAAAAGTAGGAAGTTTTAATAACAATGAAGCCAATGTACTCACACGCACACACTTTTTGGTAATGGTTCTTTGCCAATCATGTTCTTTTTAAATTAATCCCATCTTTGGGGTGCCTGGGTGTCTCAATCAAGCATCTGACTCTTGATTTCGGCTCAGGTCATGATCTCGGGGTCATGAGATTGAGCCCCACATTGGGCTCCACACTGAGCGTGGAGCCTGCTTGGGATTTTTCTCTCTCCCTCTCCCTCTGCCCCTCCTGCCTCATGCTCTCTCTCTCTCTCTCTCCCTCTCTTTCAAAATAAATAAATTAATAAAATGAAGGCTCTCTTCCTGAATGATCAGATGGCTATCTTTCAGTTGTATCCTTACATGGTGGAGAACAGTGAGAAGGAGCAGCAAGCTCTCTCTTCTTATAAGGATGCTAAAGCCTGTTCATGAGGGTTCAGTCCTCATGACTAATTACCTCTCAATGCTCTGACCTCCTACTACCATCACATTGGGAGTTAGGATTTCAACATATGAAATCTGGGTGGGGGGGACGTAAGTCTTCAGTCCATAACAATCCTAGTCACGTGAAATAAATAAATTAGTGTTGAACTGCACTTACTTTTTGGTAGCATATTTATACTAAGAAGTATAAGAAAATCTGTTGCAGATGTCCTGAAAGTGTGTGCATGCCTTGAAGTTTCTTCTAGAGAAATGCCTTAGTTATATAAAGTGACCCTAAAAGGTAATTATGAAGAAAATGGGACCAATTATTTTGGGTGTTTCTTTTGTTTCATTATTATTTACAAGTTGAAACAGTTCTATAAGCCTGTTTCAAATAAATGAAAATTGTTGTTGTTGTCATCTATTCTGCAAAACTATTTTTACTCAATTAAAAGCATTTGTTCAATTTTGAGTAAAATGTCAAAGGTTGTATCTAAATGGGTACTATCAATACAAAAAATGGATATAACCAGGATATAACCCTGGTCCCTGAAAATGTGAATGATCTCTTTGGGAATAAGATGTTAATTACTAAAAATTAGAGAGAGTTTTTTTTAAGGTGTTTGAACATTTTCACTCGTTTTATAACAAAATACACAAATATACAGTATAGGAATGCTTCGAGGGTTTGGACGAGGTTCTGCAAATTTCCCCTGCTCAATTTATGGAACCACGGAATCATGAGATTAGTTTTAGGTGTATCTTGGCAGTAGCTGTTCCTGTATATTAAGCCATGTAATTCTGCCTGAGCCATGGGGAATAAATGTGAAGTTTTCCCCATACATCTTCTTCCTCCTCAGGCATGGAACTTTCTCCTTGCCTTCACCATGACTTCTTTTCGGATGTTTGTTTAAACATCTTGCCCACACCATCAATTTACCTCTTAGTAAACTGTGTGATGGTGGGCAAAAATAAATAAATAATGAAAATATTGGAGCTTCTCCAAGTGCAGGGTTGCATGGGAAATGGCACGTTTCTTCACAATTCAAGTGGAGAAAGAACTTCCTGCAAATTTTCGGCCATTCAAAGGCAAGGATCAGAGACATGAGGAGCAGTGCTAGTAAGATGGAAGGAACTGCTGTGTTCAAATCCAGAGATATAATTGAGAAGTCATCATCAATATACATTCCCATGGTTTTTGCAGACATTAGGGGAGCATTTGGAAAGAAGCAATCTTCCTTAACATCACCTTACAGCTAACGAGGACTATAAATTTTAGGGCTCCGCTTGGACAATGAAAGACTTGGGAGTTTGAGAATTTATAGATACTTTAATGGCTCAAATACAAAGAAGAAATCAATAATGTCAAGAAGGACACAATGCATAGCATGGATCCGCTGGCTGGTTTATCAGGTTTCCATCTGGTTGGTGGTAGTGTAGATGGATCACAGTCTGAGGTAGAATCATTTAATCTCATGTGAACATAATCTAATTTTCTCAAGCACCATCCCTGATCAGCTTCCAGATTAGTCAGTAGCAAAGATAATTATTTTCTACAGTGTTTTCTAAGAATTGGATTGGGATTATAGAGGGAGAAGGGGAGAACCATTTAGAGAAAATATATTGCCTTACCAAAATGGGGTAGCACTCTCAAAATGGAAGGATAACTAATTTTCTAGGAGTAGAACACTGGCAAGTGAATCAAGAATAAGCACTGCAGAGCATGAGAGGGTACATTACTTATTATCTAATCAATATATAAAATTGATCGATTCAGTCTAAGCCACGTTACCTACCTCAGCTAGAAAAATTTTTTGCCAGGAACACATTGCCCTTTGTGGGATAAATTCATCCCACAAAGTAATTATTTAGCATCTTCTAATTGTAAGGATCTTTAGACAATACAAAAATAAAACAGCCAAGTTTGTCTTTAGAAAAATATGTGGTGAGAAAAGTAGCTAAGGCATTTGGCATATAAATAGAAAGGGTTATGGTCTATAGAGATGTCCACACTATATCAAGTACTGAAGAATTTCAGATGACCAAGTGTTCTTTCCTAATTGGGGTGAGGAGATTTATCACAGAAGAAATTATAGCATTTAGCATTTGAGATATGACCTGAGGAGTAGAATTTGAACATTTGGTGATAAGAAGAACGTTCCATATAAAAAGAAACATGGAAATTCATGGTGTTTAGTCAGAAACATTTAAATCTGAACTCCCTCTCCTCCTCAGAATGGCAGATTCATAATTTCTAGGGCTTGACATAGGGACACATGTTTTCAAAAGCTTCACATGTAAATCTAAGATAAATCCGAGGTTAACAATTGTGACTCCAAAATAAATATGGCAGTGGGTATTTGGAGACTGATGACAGGGAAAAGTGAACCAATTTGTCTGAATGTAGTTTATGCGGTGATTTTGGTGCCATAAGCTTCCTCAAAATAACCTGCTTAATTAAACACAAGGCCTACCACCAAATGTGCAGTCTCTTGAAAGCCTGGCTCCTGATTGTCACTGAAGGTGTTTGAATGTTGGGAAGAAAAGATTATGAACCTAGGAACCAAGGATAGCTTGCAAGGAAGACATGAAGAAAAGGCAAGGAGAGTTAGGAACCTATTTTTGTAATAATGCTGGGTCATCTGTTATGAGTGTGTAAGATTAGGAGGGACAGAAAGAGAAATGCGATTATTGGAGTGTTTGAACGTAGATCTGATAGGACCTATCTACTATCTATCTATCTATCCATCTATCTATCTATCTATCATCTATCTGTCATCTATCTATCTAGGACCTAAATCTAATGGTTAGATTTAGACAGCAAGAAAAATAAAAGGTAAAAGGCAGATATTCTTTTGCGACTAGAATACAGTTAATAATATCAGAAAAAGCAATGTGAGTCGAAATATGAAAAATTCAATTTTCAAGTGTTGTTAGAAAAATCTAATGAAGCTTTTGAATACCTAGAGGTTTATCTATGAAGAAATAAAAAAGTATTATGTGAATAATTTACTTATTTTCACATTTATGATACATCAGGTTTACTGTATCAATTATTCTAACACATTTAGGTAATTGGAATGAGAAATATAGTAATGGGTAGTTGGCTTGCACATGAATACAAATTTTAAAAAATTCTCAGAGAGTTGAACTTCTGACTCGAAAGTTGACTTAATTTTTTTCTCTGTGGTCATTCTTAATTTCATAAACCAAAAATTCCCCACAAGTCCGTGGGTTTCTAGTTTTTCAGATGGTTTTTGCAGACATTAGGGGAAAAATATGATTGAAGAAAATGTGCCAAAACCAACTATATATCTTGCAAAATATATGAATGGATTTAGCAATTTAAACACAGAAATGTAAGGAATGATGAATAAGATTTGAACACTTACATGTAACAGTGATAAGTGGTTCCTTTCTCCTTCTTGTCTGGTAGAAAATATATCTATAAACCTAAACAACAACTGAAAATAATATTAAAATTAGGTGTTTATTTAATATGCATAATGGCAAATAGGTAATTTTAGTTTTTCTTTAGAGGCATAGTAATTGAGAAGAAAATTTATTATTATTTATGGCAAAATTACAAAAAATGAATTTTTTTGAAAGGGAAGTAAATTAAACCTTTATTTTATTTATTTTTACTTATTTTTCTCCAGCTTTATTGAGGAACAATTGACAAAATTATATACATTTAAAGTATATAATGTGATGATTTGCTATATGTATGCTTTGTGAAGTGATTACCACAATCAGGATGATTAACACATTCATCATTTCACATAGTTATCCCTTTTATTTCTTTTTTTTTTCTTTTATGTCACTGGAATAAATGAGCCATCATGCACTATTAGGTGGGAATTTAAACTGGTACAGCCACTGAGGAAAACAGTGTGGAGGTTCCCCAAAAAATTAAAATAGAAATGCCATATGATCCAATAATGACACTACTGAGTGTTTAATCCCCCCAAAAGGAAAACCCCAATGCTCATAGCAGCAGTGTCCACAATAGCCAAACTGTGGAAGGAGCTGAGATGTCCTTCAACAGACGAATGGATAAAGAAGATGTGGTTACATAAACAATGGAATATTACTCAGCCATCAGAAAGGATGAATACCTACCATTTGCATCGACATGGATGGAACTGGAAGGGATTATGCTGAGTGAAATCAGTCAAGCAGAGAAAGATAATTATCATATGGTTTCACTCATATGTGGAGTATAAGAAACAGGGGAAAGGAGGGAACACTGAAGGGGAAAAAACAAGAGGGGGAGACAAACCATATGAGGCTCTTGACTAGGAAAGAAACTGAGGGATTGTGGAAAGGGAAGTGGGTGGGGAACACGATACCTGGGGGATGGGCATTAAGGAGGGCACGTGATGTGATGAGCGCCGGGTGTTATACACAACTGATGAATCATTGAACATTATACCAAAACCTCAGGATGTACCATACGTTGGCTAATTGAATTTAAATAAAATGAACATATAAATAAACAAAACAAAAAGGTATACACACCCCTGTTTATGGTAGCATGATTTACAGTAGCCAATATATAGAAGCAGCCAAAGAGTCCATCAGTAGACAAATGGATAAAGGAGATGTGATTATATATATATATATATATATGTGCACAATGGACTATTACATATACATCTATAAAGAAGGATGAGATTGTGCTATTTGCGACAATATGGATGGATGTAGAGGTTATTTTGTTAAGTGAAATTAGACAGAGAAAGACAAATACCATATGATTTCACTCATATGTGGAATCCAAAAAACAAAACAAATGAAAAAACAACAAAAAGCAGAATCAGACCTATAAACACAGAAAACAAACTGATGGTTGCCAGAAGAGAGGGGATGAGGGAAATAAGCTAAATGCATGAAGAGAAGTGGGAGATACAGGCTTCCAGTTATGGAGTGAATAAATCATGAGAATAAAAGGCAGAGCATAGGGAGATATAGTCAATGATATAATAACAGATAAGGAATTGTTTAGTTTTAGTTTTCCATTAGAGGCGTAGTCATTGAGAAGAAACTTAATAATTGTTACTTATGACAAAATTAATGAATTACAGGATTTTCACTTTTATGTTAGTCTGCTCTGGACTTGGGGGGAGCTTTTGATTTAATTATTTAGCATAAAATAATTCCTGGCATATTCGTAGTACCTATTACATATTATTTTCCCTTTACTTTAAGATACCTGCCTAAATCTAGATACTGAAAGCTACTAAGTTGGAATGTAAAATAAATTTTCTGCAAAGTTTATAATGTAAAATTCTAATAAATGTGTATTGGGAGAGGAAAGAGTAACTGCAGTCTCTACAAGAATTGATTGACCACCACAATTTTAAACTTCAAACAGCAAATTACAGGATAAAAATTTATAGACTGTCTCATCTCTTGAGGAAAAATATTGTGCAATAAGAATAATCAAAGTGATTTAGTCTGATAATTATTTATAGCTCCCTTGAATATGTTAGAGAAAATTACACTTGTCAAACTCATAATATATTGAAAAATAGGATGCTACTATAATTTCCAAGTATTTTATTGACTAATAAAAAGATATATCTTTAAATTACACGTCTTTTGAAACTAAGGTTATATTTAAGAAAGATAATTTGTGAAGAAATGTGATATGTACATATGTGTGTGTGCATATGATAAATGGTGTATGTTCATATATATGTATGTACATACATACACAGAGCTGTGAAAGTCAAAGCAGGTAATGAGCGTTTCAGATAAATCATGAAAAATGTTGTGGCACATTTCTCCCCTTTTCTCTAATGCAAAACAAATATCTCAGTATTGAAAAATCTAGGGACATAAATCCAATAAAAAAAATAAGATTAGATTATTTTAACTTAAAAATGGAACATTTCCCTACTATATTTGTTCCCACATGTGGTTTTTCTTTTTCTTTTTTTATTTTTAAAGATTTTATTTATTTCTTTGACAGAGAGAGACACAGCAAGAGAGGGAACACAAGCGGGGGAGTGGTAGAGGGAGAAGCAGGCTTCCTGCTGAGCAGGGAGCGCAATGTGGGACTCGATCCCAGGGCCCTGGGACCATGACCTGAGCTGAAGGCAGACACTTAACGACTGAGCCACCCAGGCGCCCCTGTGGTTTTTCTTATTATTCTTATTATTCTCTTCCTGGCTACTTGTTGCATTTCAAAAATTAAATGTTTTTTCTGGAATCTCTGTTTTTAGAAACAAGCTATATAATATTTAAAAAATCAATAATTTATCTTTTTTTGAAGATATTTTCCTTAAGGTCAGAAGGTGTATCACAGCATAACAATCTTTTTATTGCTGAGCAAATAAATTTGCATACATCAGTGTCTCATCGTTGTCTTTCATTCTATGACACTACGCATTATCAAATATACTTCCTTGATTTCTTTTGTATTATTGCTTTCCTAGCACAAATATATGGAATATAATAATTCTTAGTTTTAAAAATCAAATCATAAGGCATACATTCCCTGAACACCATTGATTTAGGAGATCACCTACATTTATTCAACAAACATGTTATTTTGAAGCAATTTTGACTATAGTTTGTATTGATTAAAATGTGTTTTGGAACTAGCTAAGATTCATAAAACAAAATAATCTTTCAAATAGTAATTAGGTTTGTCTTATATTCTAATATATTATATGGTATCCTATGATAGCATTGTGCTCATACTGTTGAGGTCATCATATCATTTGAGTCATTCTGTTCAACCAATGTAGTGTTTTTGAATAATTGTACTCAACCAACCAGTACCAGCAGCCACCAAACCTATGACCACATTAAGGAGAGTGGTATGATCATTCTACCATCAGTTCCTGACAAAATCTTCTGAGTGGACAAAAAATTGTCAACCAAAGGCACTCAGCTCTGTGTCGGGTACCTCACTCCTTCTCTGCCACCTGTCCCTCCCCATATAAAGGAACATGGGCATCAGGTTTATTCCCTTTGTGCCATCAACAGAGACAAACCACACATTATTTTCTGTACATCAAGAGGCAGAAACATGCCAGACTCCATGTAATAACCATTCTAGAACTTCTTTCTCTGCTGTATTTGAATTCTATCAAGAAAGAATGTTCTACTTCTAAAGACTACTGAAACTAATACATCATCCTGGTTTTCTTTGTCAGTGCCCTCCATTTATGTATCCCATCATATCATCTCCCACACTTTGTGTCTGTTCCAGCCCCAAACTATTCTCTTTTCTCTACATCTTTTCCTCAGGCCTCCAGAACTCTGACTCTGTAAAAAGATAAACTCATGTAGCCCTAAATACCATACTACATTTTTTAAAATTGTATTTTATTTGTACAGCAGGATTTTTTTAGGTTCATAGCAAAATTGAGGGGAAGGTACAGTGATTGTCCATCTTCCCCCCACTCCCACACATGCCCAGCCTCCCCCATGATCAACATCTGCCACCACAGTGGTGCATTTGTTATAATTGGTAAATTTACACTGACCTATCATAATCACTCAAAGACCAAAGTTTACATTAATATTTACACTTGATTGTACATTTAATGGATTTGAACAATGTGTAATGACGTGTATCCACCAACACAGTATCATATAGGGTATTTTATGGTCCTAAAAACTCCCTGTGCTCTGCCTATACAGTTGTATTTTTCTGAAGTGTGTCATGGCACCACATTGTGTCAGTTGTTGTCATTAAATCTCATAAGATCCCCTCAACAGATACAGTTTTAATAAGTATTTGAAACCCATCTCCATATAAGCCACTAAATCAGGGAGTAAATTACATATAACTACCACACGCTAAGGATTGTGTAGACCTTACAAAGTCTTTGCCTCATGGATTTTACAAACGTATGATAGGGTCTCATAGCCTACATTACTTTCAAAAATCACATTAACACCTTCTCTTTTACAGTTTTATAGTCTTTTCTACTGGCTTCCCAAAATTCCTTCCATAAGAAGAGAATCTTTCCAGTTAAAAGCAAAGTATCATCTATTGCTTTTATTTTTAGTTAGTATCTCATGACCTAAGGGAAAACTAAACCCTCTGCTTAGCAAAAAGATGTGGCAACAGGATCAGCCACTAGAGGAAGTAAGTGCTTTGCATTGTCAAGCAGCAACCCAGGGACTGACTTAGGAACGTCACTGTCAAGTTTCCCTTCTGCCTAGTAGAATGTCCAGTAGCTCTAGAAAATGGACTTTGAATTTATAACTTGGTAACTGATTGTGTAGAATTACACACTTTAAAGTCACATTTGACTGAAGGCGGTTATTCGAAAGTTCCCCACAGTATGTAAAAGGCACAAGTATCTTGTCATCTAGGTTAGATCATATGTCTTCAATTATTTAATGCATAAAAAAGGATTAAAGACTCTATCTTTTCCAATTAAAATACAAAGCAATTAAAATGGAAATTTATGAAGATCTAATAATGAGGAAAATTGCCTTCTCTACAAAAATGACATGAATAAGTTGCTTGAAATTGAAGTATATTATTAACTCTACTTTATTTGATTGTAAAACTTGCTTTGTAGAAATGACTCTGGTCTCAAAGGCATTCAAATATACAACAGGACACATGGATTTTAGACTGAGGCAAACTTAGAGAAACTGAAGAGTTATGTGTTTATTTGTCCTTAATTTTTTTTAATTTACAATATAAGAATCACAACCCAACTTAAAATTTATGATTTATTAAAAGATAGTCACCTACAGTTTTTGATGACCTGTAGTGACTTGAGAAAACTATGTTTATTCATTTTAGTAAATACTTACTTAGTACATTTAGCACCCCCATCTGCCAGTGAATGTGTTAAATATTTATCATATCATCCAATGATATACAAAGTGTATTTGTTCATTCAGCACATATTTATCGCGACTCTACTGTGTGCTAGACACCTTACCTTATCCCTGCCAGTGGGCGCTCTCCCTAACTACCAAGTATTGAGCAGGCTGTTTTTTTAGCCAGGGCCATTCTTTTCCCCTCTCAAACATTTTGCCTGGTAACATTTTATTTACCCTTGGGTGAGAGTTTCAATATCTCTCCTCCTGAGAAGGCTTCTCTGACTAAGCAACCGTTGTTAAATGTCTTCTTATAAGACAGCACCCTCATTCCTGAATCATGGTATATGGTATAATGATCACCTGTGTAATCTACATTCCTCCACTAGATTATCAATTCCATGAGAGCTTCATTTTGTCATAATTATATACTGAGAACATATGAAGTACCAGTTATTAACCTACTTGCTGGGAATATAAGAGTAAAAACAAAATAATAAAATAAAATGAGATAAGCAATGACATTTATCATGCTTGAGAAAGCATAAAGTCTATTGACATATCTCTTCCATTGTGAAAGTGAGCCACATGCACCAGTGTCTCCTAGAGTGAGTCACAAGAAGGCATATTCCTGGACCATATCCCAAGTTTTTGGATCAGAATGTCTTATGGCATATCTCAGAAGTCTGCATTTTGGTAAAGTGCCCCAAGTGATTAATATACCTTCTGAGGTTGGAGATCTACTAGTCCTCAAAAATGCAGAGACTGTTTTGTTATATTCACTGCTATATGCTCAGTATTAAGTAGAATGGAACAAAGTGGGCTTGTTAATTATGAGTGGAGTGAATGAGTGAGTTGCTGACAGCCTCAAATAGTTTACTTAACTTGCACACCACAGAGAAACAGGGCAAATTGTATAGAAACACATAGAAGGACATGACTGATTCTTTGGGAAGAGATTCACAGAAGCCTGTGATATATACAATGAAGGGCAAGAAAGCTGGGAGGCAGAAAAGTCAGGGGAAGAGTATTGTCAATAGAAGAGAGAAAAAGAATGAAGGCAAAGAGGAAAAGAGCATGAGTGTTCAGGAAATGAAAATGTGTGCATTGCCCAACCCTCTGTGGACATGGGAGAGGTTAAGATGAGTGAAAAAGTCTTATAGGCACTCTGACCCCTACTATATGCAATAGTGAGCCATTGAAATCCATAAAATCTGCTTCTAGGCAAATCTATCTTGGTCTTGTGGATAAATTATCAGTAAGGAGGCTATAGGAGAAATTATGAGGATAAATGGTCATCAGTTAGATAAAGAGAGAGCCATAAGAAGGAAAAAGACATCAGGGTGAGATATCTGAAATAGAATCTACCAGGTGTGATGACTATTGTGGGGATTTGACAAGTGGAACTGATGCTACTATTTTCATGAGAAGATGCTAATAATTTCTACAACTAAAGCCTAGAAGTTTTAAGAAACTGCTTATGACCAACATTAAAATCACAAGAAATTCAGTAGTTAGAACTGAATAAATCTTCAAATATTTTTATGGTGCCCATGTTGTTTTTATTTACACTTTTAGTAGCTTACTGGGTTGATGTAACACAGTTTTGTCAATACAAGTACAAGAAGAAATAAACTGATAGTTTTTTTCCCCAACAGTTTTACTTTCTTTTTCTAATTTTATTGTCCAAACATTGTTGATTTCACTGAAGTAGCCAGCTGAAAACCCAGCATCTTTGATTTTAGCTAGTAGATTTCAGAACAGACGTCTATACAGACCTTCAGGAAAGTTTCTTCTTTAAAATTTACCTAAAACATTGCCCTTATCACCTGCATATCTACCCTGATGAAAAATCAGAATCTTTTAGATGGCATTGTAGCTCTTGTTTCTCTGGATGAAGTAGATAGCCTAAGGACTGCTCAGATGATAGAAGATGACATGGACAGAAAGATGCATCATTCCATCCTGTTCAGGAGACAGAATTTAGGAAAGAAATCATAATCATATTTAATCAATAACAGAATATCTTAAACCATCTTTTTTTTGGTTGTTTCTGCAGAGGTGTTGATTTCTCTTTGCCATGCAGAAAGTGCTCAGTGCAAACAAGAGGACAAACCACCTCAGGATTAAATCAAAGAGACGAGTTTAACTGGTGCTTTCATAGGCATTCCATCAAAAAAATAATAATAATCTAAAGCCTTATTTGCAATTATTTTGTCTGATCCACTTCTCCATGATGAAAAAGCATTTTTTAAGTATAGTTTTCCAATCTCGAGAAAGATAGGTGACGGCTTTACAGGCTAGCTTCATGTTGGATGAGAAAATCTGGTTCTATACAGAATTGTGAGTTAAGAGCTCTTTATTTCAAATACTAACAGATATACGTGCCTATATTATATGCTAATAAAATTGTCCTCAAGGAAAGAGTGAAAGAGTGAAATCTGAGACATTTGGCTTAGTGCTTTGGAATGACTTCAATCAAATCAACAATATCCCACACACAGAATAGAGACTGAGAAGATAACATAGCATATCCAATTGTTCTTCTGTCCTCTCTACGGGGGCTGTGAAATTTCATACTGACGTGTTGAATTAAAGTCTGTCCTGTCTATCTTGCTTCAGATAACTGGTGCTTAGAACTGAAACACCCAAAACAGATGGAGTTCAAATTGTCTGTAATATGCAATAAAGATATTTAAACCTCTTGTACACTATGTCCTTCTTTTATTTCCACATGCAGGCTGAAATCGATATATTTTTTTAAATTTTTTATTGTTATGTTAATCACCATATATTACATCATTAGTTTTTGATGCAGTGTTCCATGATTCATTGTTTGTTCATAACACCCAGTGCACCATGCAAAACGTGCCCTCCTCAATACCCATCACCAGGCTAACCCATCCCCCTACGCCCTACCCTCTAGAACCCTCAGTTTGTTTTTCAGAGTCCATCATCTCTCATGGTTCGTCTCCCCCTCTGACATACTCCCCTTTTCTTCCTCTCCTGTTATCTTCTTCTTTTCCTTTTTTCTTAAAATATGTTGCGTTATTTGTTTCAGAAGTACAGATCTGTGATTCAACAGTCTTGCACAATTCACAGCGCTCACCGTAGCACATACCCTCCCCAATGTCTATCACCCAGCCACCCCATCCCTCCCACCCCCAACCACTCCAGTAACACTCAGTTTGTTTCCTGAGATTAAGAATTCCTCATATCAGTGAGGTCATGTGATACATGTCTTTCTCTGATTGACTTATTTCACTCAGCATAACACCCTCCAGTTCCATCCACGTCGTTGCAAATGGCAAGATCTCATTCCTTTTGATGGCTGCATAATATTCCATTGTGTATATATACCACATCTTCTTTATCCATTCATCTGTCGATGGGCATCTTGGCTCTTTCCACAGTTTGGCTATTGTGGACATTGCTGCTATAAACATTGGGGTACATGTACCCCTTCGGGTCCCTACATTTGTATCTTTGTGGTAAATACCCAGTAGTGCAATTGCTGGATCGAACGGTAGCTCTAATTTCAACTGTTTGAGGAACCTCCATACTGTTTTCCAGAGGGGTTGCACCAGCTTGCATTCCCACCAACAGTGTAGGAGGGTTCCCCTTTCTCCACATCCCCGCCAACATCTGTCGTTCCCTGACTTGTTAATTTTAGCCATTCTGACGGGTGTGAGGTGGTATCTCATTGAGGTTTTGATTTGGATTTCCCTGATGCCGAGTGATGTTGAGCACTTTTTCATGTGCCTGTTGGCCATTTGGATGTCTTCTTTGGAGAAATGTCTGTTCATGTCTTCTGCCCATTTCTTGATTGGATTATTTGTTCTTTGGGTGTTGAGTTTGATAAGTTCTTTATAGATTTTGGATACTAGCCCTTTATCTGATATGTCGTTTGCAAATATTTTCTCCCATTCTGTCGGTTGTCTTTTGGTTTTGTGGACTGTTTCTTTTGCTGTGCAAAAGCTTTTTATCTTGATGAAATCCCAATAGTTCATTTTTGCCCTGGCTTCCTGAAATCGATATTTTTAAAGGTGATGCAAAGATGTGCCGCTCAGGTAGTTCAGAATTTTAAATTCAACCTTCTTCATTTGATGGAGCCAAAATGATGCATAAGAAAATGTATTTAAGTAAAAGTTTTATCAGCTTTTATAAAATATTCAAATAAAACAAATTTATGCTTCTTTTCTAGGGGTTCTCATTTACACGCTTTTCTTCTTCCACTCCTTATTGGTTTCCCAATGATCTTTTGTCATAAATATTAGAGACCATTGATTTGGAATTAAGTTAAGACTGAGTGATACTGTGATAAATGGAACAATATCAGACATCATGATTAATAGAAAGAACTATTAAATGATTTAAGAGAATTTCCCCCCATTAATCAAAAATGATTTGTGCTCACGGCATAAAATCCGTGCTCCCTCTTGAGCACTGAATCAGATCAATTCAACCTCACCTATGTCTACAGACCTTTGCCACATAGTGCCCCAGCACCATTGAGGCCACAAACCCTGCAGGTTTTCCTCCCAACCTTACAGGGCCACAGTCCATAGTGAGTTGTCCCACATCTGTGTTCCACATGTCCCCCTTTCACCATCTACCTTAGCTTCTCTGGCACTGATAAGTCATAAGAAACTATGGGACCAGCTTGGAACCTACACATGAGCAACCCAGCAATGCTGGGAAATTAACACAACACAGGGTATAACTTTCACAAGCGAGACACTGAACCAACAGGTTCCCCTTGTCTTCCCAGTGGAGGACCCAGGAGTGCCACAGTACACAAGGCTCTGGGACAGTGAGCACCCTGAAGTGTCTGATTACAAACAGTAGACAGATCAAGAACAAATCTTTGTATTCACTTGCCCTCCTTCCCTGTCTTATTCTTCTTCTCACTCTTCGCTGGGACTGCTATCCTTAATGAAGTGTTATAACACATGATTTGCCTGAGGTCTACTTTTCCCAAGTCCCACCCTAAAGAATTACATGAATTAGGTCTGTGGCTTAAATATCACCCTATAAAAAAGGCTTCACAGTCCACATTATCAGAAAGAGCACCCCATTCTGGTCATTCTGTACCCCTGATGTCTCCATTACATGACATATTACATTATTCTTTATTTGTATTGCCTGTCTCCTCCCACTAGAATACAAACAGTAGAGACTTAGACTGTTTTGTTCATTATGTATTTCCAGCAGCTAAAATATGTTTGACAGTCAATGAGTTAAGTTTTGCTCAAAAGTCACCTCTATAAGACCTACCCAGACCACTCCATGTGAAATTATCATTTCTCCCTCTGCCTTTGCACCCAAATCCCTTGGCCATTTCTCTTTTATCATAGTACTTATTTTCTAAGCTAGTATAAAATTTACTTTTTTATGTTTTTAATTTATTGTGACCATTCCTCACTAGAATGGAAGCTTTGTAAAGTCAAGGTCACTTTGTTTTGTTTTGTTTTTCAGCTTTGTTTACTCATGTATCTGTGTATCCCAAGCATGGAAAACAGTGCCTTGCACATAGCATAGTGGACCTTTTATTGAATAAATGAAGAGTGCTCAGCCTCAGCTTCAGAGCTATGAAAATAGGTTATTGGCCATAGTTTTCACTCAACCAGAGGATCTGTGAACTTTGTTTGAGTTTTGTTTATGTGAAGTGATTTGCCAAGATCAGACTCACACATACAGAAATGTCAATTGAATTTAAGGAGAATAGAACTAAGTCAGCAGATGCTAGAAAAGTACATCAAACTATAATGCTACAAACTGCCACCATCCTTCTCCAAATACCGTTGGAGAATTTTCTTTGATTATGTTTTTGTTCTTCCTACATCTCACCTACATGTATTTCCAGTGTTTCAGCTCCCTCTATAAAATTGCCATAGAAAGAACATGGAACTAAGACTTGATCAATATTTTCCTCATTCATGAAGAGACTCCAAAATAGTTTAGGTTACTTTCTTCTTTTATCTTGATATGTAAGTTAGAATAGATACTTTTAATGGCAGCATAAACAACATTTTTAACCCATATGATCTAGAAGTCTTCCTTGGAACACTTTGATTTTATTAGGCATAGCATAAATATAAAATGCATCATAAGAGGATAACCACAAAAATTCCTGGTCATCACTTTTCCTATAGTCTATTTCTTCACCTTTCAACCAATAGTTTCTTTTAATTTCTGTTCTACCTCCAGTCATAATCTGGACTTCAAATACTACAAAATTACTTACTTCTCCATCTGCATCAATATTCCTTGAGACACTGATCCTAATTTTGTGCTTTGCATGTTCCACTAATCCAAGCAGGTAGCAAGTGGAGGTGGTGCCAGAGTACTAATCTAACTATGGGCAGGAGCTCTCGCGAGCACCAGACTTTTTCTCCACAAACATGTTACCTGTTATAGGTATAAATAGCTATAGGCTGACTTCCCTTATGAGTCCTTCTTTGATTAACCTATGGTCCTTGACATTGGCAACCCTAACCATCCTAGAAATCCCTGAGTATTTGTGCTGTAATGCATCTATGAAAATATCATTTCATATTTTGAATTCTTGTATTGTTTTCTATATTATCACAATGCTTGTGATAGCAGCTCCCAGGTTTGAAACTACTTCTCCCTACCAACAAGGGGCCAACCTCATGATCTCAATGTTCAGTTTAAATCGGTTTACATTTCCTATCCCTTCAATTCAAATCTTTGGAGGGTCCAGAATTCCCCACCTCCAATACAGATTGAGTACTCTATATGCATTATGAATATCATCATAAAGTGTTGGTAACTTTTCCTTCTAAGCACAGTTTAAAAACACTAAATATTTATCATATGATTTCAAATAATGGGGAATTTCATTTATGTCTGTGTCAAGATTAAATATCTATTGATAACCAGAAAAGGGGAGTGCTACTAATGATGTCTTGGCTGAGAAATGGGTTAAGGACTATCACCTCTTATGTAACAGCAAAAACAGAAATAACCCACAACTGGGGAGTAGTTTCTCAAGTTAGCCTCGGTGAGTGAATTCACCTCCAGAAAGAATTAGAAAAATACAACCTAGACAGCACAATGATGTCAGGATAAAGTTTGAAGAGACACAAGTTTAGAAGTGTCTTAGGTTCTATCCTAAGAGATAAAAAAGGACTTTGGCAATAGTTGTGATCTCTTGGTGCCAAAGCCATTCATTGGCTAAATAGTATTTTATACCACTATAATAGAAGTAAAGGAAGTCAGAGAAATATGCAATATTAGAGAATATATATTTTCATTTGGGATTGTTTTGGAAGGTTCAGGGACATTGCTACATGCTACACTCTGTATTTAAATTTTACATCTTTTAATGCATGTTGAAAATCAAAAGTTACATCTCACAAATTTACTTATAAATTGATGACACATCTAACGTTCTTAGAATTCTCTAGTTGAAATCAAGAACCAGATAGTATAAGAGTCAGAGACAATCATATTAAAACTAAGTCCCATTTATTTAAAATGATCCCATGTATGTATACATGTTGAGATAACTCAGAAACCAAAATCTCTTGAGTTTAAGATTAGGAAGGAAAATCTGATGTTGAGAATGAATAATCTAAAGCAAATTACAGTTCCTTCTATTGAGGACCACAAAAGCTGCATATTTATAAGTAGCCACCCTGCATTAATGGTGATGCTTGATTTCACCATTCTATCAGTCACAAAGATGATAAAAAATCAATACCAATAACAGGAGATAAATAGAACCAAAATCTGTCACATAGAGGAACAGATTAAGAATGATCCTCTTTTTCTGACAAATATGATATGCAATGTTCAAGCAAATTTACCACTGTTGCTTTCAAGAAATGCAATATCAAGCTGGAGCATTTATTGGAATCCCAGCATAAATATTAAAATAATACTAGAACATAATAACCTTAAAGTGGCATTGTTGAGCATTTACTATGTTCCAGGTACTATACTTACATGCTTTAAGTATTAAATTAATTATGCAATTTCATGATCAAAACAAAACTTTGAATATCATTACCCTGATTTTATAGATGTGGAAAGTTAAACTTAGGATGGTTAAAAAAAATGTCCAAAGTCATACAGGTGTGATGTGGAAGAGCTGGAGATATAGGTGGAGTGGGCCCTAAGCAGTCTGACTCCCAAAGACTTGCTCTTTACCATTACTCTGTGTGTCCCTATTGACATTTTGGGTCTCAAATATTGTGTGTGTGTGTGTGTGTGTGTGTGTGTGTGTGTGTGTGTGTGTGGTGGAAGGCTGTTCTGTGCATCATAAGATGTTTATTGGCATCTCTGGTTTCTACTTTCTTGATGCAATTAGCATTGTCCCAATTGTAACAACTAAAAATGTCTCCAGACATTGCCAAATATTGCCTGTGTGTGTGCTGGTAGCAGATTAGTAGGGTTTTCTTTTCCTCCAGCCTGGGAGTCACTGCTCAATGGTTATTTGCATAATATTAGTGGTGTCAGTGGTACAACTTGATGAAGAAGGTATGTGTTGAGTTTCCAATCTAGACTGACTCAAGGGTAAATAAAGACTATACCTCTCTGGTATAAAAAAGAGAAAAAATTCACAGCGCTCACCATAGCACATACCCTCCCCAATGTCTATCATCCAGTACCTCTGAAACAAATAATACAATATATATTTTTAAAAAAAAAGAAGAAGAAGATAGCAGGAGGGGAAGAATGAAGGGGGATAAATTGGAGGGGGAGATGAACCATGAGAGATGATGGACTCCGAAAAAAAACTGAGGGTTCTAGAGGGGAGGGGGGTGGGGGGATGGGTTAGCCTGGTGATGGGTATTAAAGAGGGCACGTTCTGCGTGGAGCACTGGGTGTTATACGCAAACAATGAATCATGGAACACTACATCAAAAACTAATGATGTAATGTAGGGTGATTAACATAACAATAAAAATTTTAAAAAAGAGAAAAAAACAATAATGGGATAATTAATCACATTTTCACCATGAGGGAAATCTCTTAAACTCTATCTCTTGCATCAGACAAAAAATGATGGAGGTGACTTTCTTGGGATTTAACCCTCATCTCAGTATGTTCTCACATGCTCTTTGCTAAACACTGGTGAAGAACTAGAGTTTTCCTACAAGCTTTGAATAAAGCTACTACAATTTCTCTGTTGTGTTCTCAAACCTGGAAAGACAAATGGATCTTTAGGCGGAAGGTCAGGTGAGGGGAGAATTATTGAATAAGCAATAGCTATTCATTGCAGACCAGATCTCTGGTCAGCTGACCTCACTCTGACAGTTTTTTTCTGTATGCATTCCAAGTTTCTTCAGCCAGTTCCCTATGTTACTTGTATTTATCATGTGTGTGTGTAAGTCTATGGTTTCGTGGCTGACAAACATCATTTAAATGAATAAAAATCAAGAAAAACTTGGCTGTCACTTCAAGCAATGCAGTACCAACCAAGCCAGTAATTTTGATTTTTTTAATGAAAATTTTATTTCTGTTGTATTTTGTGGGTCTGTGTAGAAGCAAATAGGGTAAATGATGTTTTGAATATATCAATATGTTAATGTAATACCAAAAGTAGGGTGTCTCAGAATTATGTTATAAAATCAGTTTACACTTATAGGGATTTTCTGTTAATTCCTCAAAGTTATTCTCCAAAAATGTCTCAGTATCTTATCATATTTATTATAGAGAAAAATAGCTATGTTTATTTTCCTTAAAAAATAAATTTAAAATCTTAACACATATGCTTACCTTAAAGACTTAAAAACTACTAGCTCACAAATATTTATTAAGGTCATATGATTTTCAAGGAACTTGGCTAAATATTGTGAGTAGTTACTATGAAAAAATAGGACATATATCTATATTCGAAGTACTTATGATGAGATAGGTATAAGACAAATATAACCATGACCGTGATACACGTTTGTGTAATATGAGTGCCCAAGAAACGTTCAGATGAAGAACACTGGGGTTTAGTGTCTTGTCTCAAGAGATTATTTTGAGCTGGAGAATCAGAAAGGCTTTATGGATGAAGTGGTGTTTGAGATGACACTTGGAAGAGTTGCAGTAAATGAAGATGAGAGGGAGGAAAACGCTAGCCTCTGTGAGCAAATAAAAGTGCAGCGAGAGTACAAAGTCCACATTGTGTTTAAAGAGTCATGAGCAGAATGCGTTGGCTAGGGATTAAGGTATACATGTGAGCACTGCAAAGATAAATTAGACCATATGACCAAAGCCAGACTGAGGGTAACTGACTAGGCGTAGTGATTCGTCGCAGTTCTTAACAAGTGGAATGATAAATAATCAAACGGCATTTAAGAAATGCAATTCTTGTAGCAGAGAGTATTCTGGATGAATTAAATGAAGAGAAAGTTGCAGAGAGACTGAGGATCAGGTTTTCCTAAATTATCAGTAAGACATCATGAAAGCTGACCTTGTCACAGTTGTGAAATAAAGGAGGGAATCAATTAAAAGACTTTGAGGAAGTAGAATCCAGGTCACTTGTCCATTCAGTTGAATTTATGGGATGGGGAAGACTCTCTGACTGGAGAAACATATTACTTTACAATTAATTCTTTCAACAAATATTTATTAACTGCATAAATTAATTTGTCACTCCCTAGAAATCTCCCAGTTGGGGTAGGCATATTGAGTAACATATTTTAAAATGGTTTCTTACCTACTGGTGCTTTAGCTATTTGGGGGCAAATTACATATATAATATATATATATTATAATGTACACACATATATACATTATATATACACACAGATATGCGTACACATTAATTGTATGCAATCTATAATTTTAATCTCTACTAGTGTACTACCGTTTTCAAAAACCAAGTCCATTTTAGACATTAGAAAAATTATGGTAAATTACCACTACCCTATGGGAAGATCAAACTTTGAAAACAGTGCTTATGATGGCAATTGTCATACTGATAATATTGGTAATAATACAAAACACTTGTTGAATACCTTCCATGGGCCAAGAACTATACCAAAGATATTACAGGCAATAGCTGACTGAAACTTAACAATCAGGTTATGAGGGAGAGACTTATAATCCTCCCTTTTTAGGTGAGGTACAAAGAAGTTAAAGTAAGTTGCTAAACTCATAAAGGGGTAAAAGAAAAATAATAGGAAACTGGACAGTTGAATTGGAAGTCCGTTCTGCTGATCTGACCACCAGCCTATTGTAGGTATCAGCCTCTAAGAAAGAGAGACATAATCCACAGTCAATGCACAGGAGAACTGCTAGGAGAGTGAATAAATTGACATAGATCATATGCAGAACAATTAAAGAAAACTGGGAAATTTTGTCTGGGAAGAAAAGTCTTAGAGGGACGGAGTAGCATACATTTCTTAATAATTGTAATTTGTTTTGTCTTGCCCCTAGAAAACAGACAACTGAAGGAAAGAGGGGCAGATTTTAGTTCAATTTGAAATAAAGTTTTCCAACAGCTAAGTGTTCAGAAATGGGGTGAGCAATATCCAGAGGCAATGATTATCTCAGATTTGAATACTAAATTTGAACAACACTTAGTAGAAGCAGTGTAGGGAAGGTTCAAGCTTCCCATTAGGCTTTCAAGTAGATGACCTTTATATTTTGTTTAAATCTTAACTTTCCATAGGTGCATGATTATCAGTTAAAAGAATAATCCCCCCAATGACGAGATAGACATTTACATGTTACTGTCAATGTAATTGACAGGTAAATTTACCTTACAGGGTATTTTTAGAGATATACAAAATAATTTGCACAAAGCACTTGGTACATTGCTTGACATATAATAAATGCTTAATAAATATTGGCTATTACTCTACTTTTTAATGAAGTATAGTTGACGCGATATTACATTAGTTTCAGATGTACAACGTAGTGAATCCACAAATCTATGCTACCTTATGCTCACAGAAGTAGCTACCATCTATCACCATATATCATTACAATGCTACTGACTATATTTCCTATGTTGTCCCTTCATCCCCATAACTTATTCATTCCATAACAGGGAAGCTTATATCTCCCACTCCCCTTTACTTATTTTGCCCCATCTCTCCACTCCCTTCTCTTCTAGCACCCATCAGTTTGTACTCTGTATTTGTGGGTTTGTTTCTGTATTTTGTTTTTTTGTTTATTCATTCTTTTTTTTTTGTAAGTGAAATCATATGGCATTTATCTTTATCTAATTTATTTCCTTAGCATAATACCCTCTAGGTCCGTCCGTGTTATCACAAATGGCAAGATCTCATCCTTGCTGTTACTATACTTTTTCTTAACTACTCTTACATCATGAAGCTAAGCTCTAAGAGGACAGAGCTTTAAGACACACTTCTGAATTTTAAAATGTAAGTGATAGCTGTTTCCTTTAAAAGAAATGCTATTGCACATGTGATTCAACATTATTCACATGAATGCAAAGTTAAAATATAATTCCACATTGTAGGCTCCTAAAATATAAATCGATATACCACATATTTTAAAATATATAAGTAGGGCACCTGGGTGGCTCAGTTGGTTAAGTGACTGCCTTCGGCTCAGGTCATGATCCTGGAGTCCCAGGATCGAGTCCCACATCGGGCTCCCTGCTCGGCGGGGAGTCTGCTTCTCCCTCTGACCCTCTTCCCTCTCATGCTCTCTATCTCTCATTCTCTCTCTCTCTCGAATAAATAAATAAAATCTTAAAAAAAATAAAATAAAAAATAAAATAAAATGAAATATATAAGTAAATGTACATATTAAACAAACATATCTTTATTAAACGAGAGAGAGAGAGAGAGACCATGCCAGTACTCAGTAATAATCAGGTAATACCAGGTGAAGTGTTTCTTAGTCTCTTCCTTTAATTTAATATTACTACTTAATAAATTATATATTATTTTCCCCACACTATAAGCCAAAGCACAGACGTCAAGAAGAATTAAACTGTCTATAGCAATATTTTGTGGTGATAGAGTGGTTTCAAGAACAATGTGTGCCTTATTTCCAACCATAAACAGATCAATTTGTGTGCTGTGATAGGAGTGACTGGTATTTTTAGGTCTGCTTGATCATGCCACTGACTAGCTGATTCACTCATTGTCTAACATTGAAATTGGGATGAATTTCTCAGTACCATGAGATTGCTGTGCCTTTGTGTACATCTCATTCAACCACAGCTAGGAATAAACACACTAGCCAGAAGTCACAATCACATGTATTTCAGATACACAAATAAATTAGAAGGGGTCACAGAGCTCTACCCCTTAGAGTTTAGCCTATACAAAATAACATGAGTAATTACTAAAAGTTATATTATTAGCTAATATTTACCGAGTACTCACTATATATCAGATGATGTGCTGAGTGCTTATTTAGATTATTTCATGTATCCCTGAAAATAACCCTATGAAATAAATACTGTTCTACACTGAGTCATTATGTAAATTTCCATCTAGTTATTGTGGAGACTATAATGCTCTTACTGATGTTCTACAACAATAGAAAATTAGGATTTAAACAAAATATAAAAATTATCTACTTGAAATCCTATGTGATATGAGGGTTGAAATTTCTAAAGTTCAAATTTAGACAAAATTAGTATTTGTTCAAACTTAATATTCAAAGGGCACTTTGGTGGCTCATTTGGTTAAGCATCTGCCTTCAGCTCAGGTCATAATCCTGGGGTCCTGGGATCAAGCCCCACATCAGGCTCCCTGCTCTGTGGGGAGCCTGCTTCTCCCTCTGCCTCTGTTGCTCCCCCTGCTTGTGTTCTCTCTCTCTCACTCACTCTCTCTCTCTTCTCAAATAAATAAATAAAATCTTTTTAAAAATTTAATATTCAAGCATAAGGAACTCATCACCTTGGTGGCACATGGTACAATGTTAGGTTGGTATTGATTGTCTAAATTAACTTTTCTAAATTAACTAGAGTGGGGAGTGATATTTATTTATTTATTTATTATTATTTTTTTAAGATTTTATTTATTTATTTGACAGAGAGACACAGCAAGAACAGGAACACAAGCAGGGGGAGTGGGAGACGGAGAAGCAGGCTTCCTGCCGAGCAGGGAGCCCGATGTGGGGCTCGATCCCAGGACCCTGGGATCATGACCTGAGCCGAAGGCAGACGCTTAACGACTGAGCCACCCAGGCGCCCCCATAGTGGGGAGTGATATTTAGTCAAAAAAAAAAAAAAAAAAGAAAAGGAGAGTGAGAGAAAGAGAGAGAGGCAATATATACATATAATTATATATATAATCACATGGGAAAGGAATTAATTAGATCTCTGTTTACTTCCAGAAGAAAGACTGAAAACTAATAAATGGATAGGGTGCTGCCTGGGTGGCTCAGTTGGTTAAGCATCTGCCTTCAGCTCAGGTAATGATCTTGGAGTCCTGGACTCCAGCCCCATTGAGCCCCAATCGAGCTGCATAGAGCCCCACATCAGGCTCCCTGATCAGTGAGTGGTCTGCTTCTCCCTCTCCTTCTGCCTCTCCCTGCTGCTCATGCTCCTTCTATCTTTTGCTCCCTCTCTCTCTCTCTCTCTCAGATAAATAAATAAAATATTTTAAAAAGACCAATAAATTGATGTAGCTATAGGGTCATTTCTTTGATGTCATAAAATACAATAGATCTTAAATTCTAGCCATATACTCATGGAAGGAAGGAAGGAAGGAAGGAAGGAAGGAAGGAAGGAAGGAAGGAAGGAAGGAAGGAAGGAAGGAAGGAAGGAAGAGAGGGAGTGGAGGGAGGGAAGGATGGAATGTGTGATCTTGTAAAGTACTGAACTTCTGCGATGACACAATTCATTTAGATTCTGGGAGTCTATTTATCTGACTATTATTTCAGGTACAGATTCCTGTGGATTGATATAAAATCAATACATTTATAACAGACCTTAGAAATTGAAAATCTTAGGGGTACCTCGGTGGTTCAGTCTGTTGAGTTATGGACTCTTGGTTTCAGCTCTGATGATCTCCTGGTGGTGGTATCAGAGCTCCCCATTAAGCTCCATGATCACTGGAGTCTACTTGGGATTCTGTCTTTCTCTCCCTCCCCCCTGCCCCTCCCCACTCTTTCTCTCTCTCTCAAATAAATAAATAAATAAATAAATAAAATCTTATAAAAATCAAATATCTTTTTTTAAAGATTTTATTTATTTATTTGATACAGAGAGAGAAAGCACAAGTAGGCAGAGCGGCAGACAGAGAGAGAGGGAGAAGCAGGTTCTCCACTGAGCAGGGAGCTGGATGTGGGGCTCGATCCTAGGACCCAGGGATCATGACCTGAGCCGAAGGCAGCCACTTAACCAACTGAGCCACCCAGGCGCCCCTAAAAAATCAAATATCTTAAAATGTGTTTGCTTTAATGCTACTAAAAGTCTGGAGAATATTTTGTAGTCAAAAAATTGCTTATCTTTCCTCTCAAATATCTAGGTAACTAAAGCTAAAGGAAATTTTGCTAAGAGTAAGTAGTAACATGTTGAAACATTCTTATTTAGTTGGCTTTAATAGAATAAATTCTATCCTAAGTGAATTTTCAAGATATGTGATATACAGTCAAGATTATATATCACTTCTGTTGAATATTCATGATTTTATATATAAACACCATTACCACTATCACCATCAAGAACAGCAAACTACATACTTAGTTTTTGGCTCAGGTGGTTTGATTTTTTGTTTTGTTTTGTTTTCTGTTTTTCTGATGACTACATTGTCTGTTGAGTTGAGTTGGGCCTTGCTGTATTAATACTCTTTAAAGATAATTGATGATTAAGGGATAAATGTTGAGTTCAGAGTTCTCAGAATGGATGTTCTCCAAGATTATATTAGAGAGATGCACTCTAATCAATCAGGAATAAGACTGGGGAAGCCTCAAAGGAGAAGTTTAGACAAAGGGCAGGATTCATTTTCTAGACCAAATGCCAGATTAATACTCCAGTTTCAGGTAAAAATGTTTAAATGGTCAAAGAGTCCCTATAGTCTTGAAAAATTAACTATTTAAAAGTCCTATTATAAGAATCGAAATAATTTATGAAATTCTACTAACCTTAGGATGAAGTATAACTAGACATTAGCCTCAGGCATATATAACTTTATAGGAAAAATACAGAGTGCCAGCAAGATCTTTGCAAGCTCATGCACATTCCTATTTATATGCATGTTTTAGAGTTCACATAGAAGGAAAGTAATTTACCAAAACCCTGAGGTCACTCATAGGACACAATTTCCTCTTACTTGAGAGATTCTATAATAGATGAAAATATGAGCCAAGTAAGTTGGTGGTAGTGGTGGTGGGGCACTTTTTATTGTCTTGATTTTCAAATATGTCAATAGTAAGGATTTAACTTTTAGGAAATAATTTTCTTGAAAAGGTAAAATCAATTTTGGATCTTCCTTTTTGAAGGTGAACTTTATATTTTTCAGATTTCAGAATCTAAAATTGTGAATTATTTTTCCTCATAGCAGTCCCTGCTAATGATAACAGAGGGGATTTGCTAAAAGTCAAAATTTATACTTGTATCTTAGAAGGCCAAGATAATTATAAGTTATGCAATATTCCCAAGATTGCACAGTCTCTTGAGTAAAAACATCACCTAAAGTTTTGGATTTTATCTTGTAATTCTGTTTTACGTATTTTTGGTTGATTGATTGATGAACATACATAAAATACTTTCATATGTAATGAAAATTCTATAATCTGATCATAAGAGCATTAGATAATATAAAGAAGAAAATACATGAGGAATGAGTTCTTAAAAGGATAATTATCTTTCATCTTTGGAAATAGAGATCTGTGTTTGCTTGTTAATGGTACACAAAATTTATATATCAAATACAGAAAAGCTGGAATTCCACTTCCAGGTGGGAGAGGTGAGTTAATGCATCCAACAGCTGAGAATTGCCAAGGCATTTCTGAGATCATGATCCTCCTGTACTGACTCTCCCTGATAGTGTGAGTTTTAAATTTCTCACTATACACCAAGGGGTTGCCTGCCATTAATTGTTTGGACTAATGCTGCTCAAGAGAACTTTATGAGATGAAAAAGTGCTCAATTACTATGCTACCAATTTTCTAGGACTTAGCTTCATGTGGCTATAAGGATTGAAATATGTTTAATGTGACTGAGGAACTGAATTTTTTATTTTACTTAACTTTATCTAAATGAAGCTTTAATGTAAATAGACATATGTGGCTATTGGCTGCCATATTGTATAGCTCAGGTTGGGCCACCAGACTGCCTCTTATAAATACAAACGTGGACATCAGAACTTGAGGATTTCTCCTCTTGAAAAAAATCTTCCTCTGGTGCAACCAAGGCTCCGTGGCGATTGGAGCATTTATTTTCAGCAACCCAGGTAACCATTGGTGTCCCCATACAGCAAAAGGATCAAGACTTAGAGGAAGAAGTTCTGGCATCCAGTACTCAAGATAATTGGAAGAGCATTGAGAATTGCAGGTAGGTTTTTTTTTTCCTTGTAGTATTATTTTAGCTACAGTGTGGGTCAATAGTCATGGTTGATCTGCAAGCATTAAAAATATTCCCAATATGTGATTCACTATTAAAATGAACAAATAAGGGGTACCTGGGTGGCTCAGTTGGTTAGCTCAGGTCATGATTCCGGACTCCTAAGATCAAGCCCCATGTGGGGCTCCCCACTGAGCAGGGAGTCGGCCTCTCCCTCTCCCTCTGCCCCTACCCCCTACCCCTGGTCCCCTGCTCATGCTCCCTCTCAAATAAATAAATAAAATCTTTAAAAAAATGAACAAATAATTCTTGTGTTCCAAGTGCCAAGTATATATTTTGCAATCTCACTTTTGTAATTATCTGCTTATAATTTGGAGAGTAAAATTAATTCTATCCAACATACATTAAGGTGTTTGTAATATGCAAGACTGTGCTAATCATATGAGAAGGTGAATAATACAGGGTCTATCCTCAAAGAATTTACAATCTGTGTTTCACAGCAGTCAGAGCAAAAATGTGAAGATGTCAGTGGCTGAAAAAAGTAATAGTGTCCTTGTGAATTTGAAGTAATAATTTCAAAAGAATGTCTGAGGCTGGTGGAGGAACAAATATGGAATCTTGTTTGCCCAGAGCCAGGAGTAGATAACATAGTGAAGTTTTAGAAGTTACACATACTATATTTGATGTCTGACTTTATTGGAATATACTGAAAACATTCTCTATGCATGAATTAAAAGTCAAATTATTTATGAATGATTAAAAAAATAGTGTGTATGTATCCATGTGTTAAAGGTGTTCTATCCCCTAAGTCACATACATGACAGATATTTTTTGGCATTAACAGGTATAGGAAAATGACCAGATTCTAGTGTTAGCACTAAACAAGTTCATTCTGGTAGTTATCCTCCTGATACCATGTATGGAAAATGCAATATGGCTACCATGCAAGAATAAGCTAAAAAGTTGGTTTATTAGCTGAACCTATCAAGTCTTTCTGGGTGTGAGATAGACAGGGTTCAAAGTTAAGATGTAGGAGTTCAGCAACAATATTAGCCCTATAGTGTCTCTTATTTGTTGAATAATACTCTGGTGTCTAGAGTTGTACTAAATATAGAGATATTCATAGTTCCAGTCAATCCTCAAAACAATTTTATGTTTTATGAGGTCTATCTTTATTATAATCATGTCCATTTGAGCATTAATTAACTTGCCCTAATTAGCATGAGCAAGTTCTTCCTTTTGAATGACAAAGTCTTTGGACCCTAAATTTCAATGGAAATATCTTATTGTTTCTCATACAAGGAAGGTATTAAGTTGAACCACATGAAATTGTCAAACTGTGTTGACCAAAAAATAATGGCAATTTATATGGTTTAAACTAATAAAATCAGCCTGTTGGAGCACTAAGTGATGCCTTGAAAGGTTACCTGCACTCTAAGATAATTTGTTATGGGTATCTCGGAGTTATCAAGCCTTTCTTACTTCCAGAATGAAATTTTCTTGCATGATAAAAATCTCAGGCTAGCTCAGGCAGAGTCTCACCTGGGGATGAAAGATACTCTTCATTCAGCCAAGAACTATTGGCATACTGGAAGGGTGTGTTCTCTTGGCTAAAATGGCAGTTCTGCTATTATTCTATTATCAGGAAATTATTCTGGTTGATTGATTTTTTGGTTGTTTATGTCACTGCAATGTGAATGCATCTTAACTTACTTCTCCACCACATTTTTGATTGAAATTTTTGATGCGTAGCTATGGAATAAAAATCATAGCCACACACACATAAAAAGGTGTTTTAGTTACTAGCAAGTAAACAAGAGACTTCCAGGGAGAGATGATGAGATTTTTCTTCTTTGACTGCTTAGGTTTTGATAAGGCTGCTGATGAAGTTAAACCATTAAGTCCTTTACTTCCCAAGGGGATGAGAGAGCCAGAAGGGATGGCATAATTGTCACCCTGTCTAGACCAAGCTGTGGTGTCATGGGAAAAATTATACTGAGAATGAAATCAGAGGACCTGGGTCACAGTGCTATGTAGCTTATGGTAAGGTACTCAATTCCTGAGCCTGAGTCTCCTCAAAATTAAAACTGATAATAATATTAATAATAATATTTACATGTCAGTAAAGCTATGAGGCTCAGTGAAAATGTATAATGAAGACATTTGTAAACTCAAAGTACAATGTGATTATAGTCTAGATCTCAACTGATGTCCGTTATATAAGTATGAAGAAAATAGCATATGTTGAATTTCTTTTTAGAATATTTATAACATTCCATGTTTCATTAAAGATTCAAATGTATTCCATTTTATGTAAATTTGAATTGATCTGCTCAGGAAAAATATCAAAGAATATAAACTCCTTTAGATACATTCTGAAAGCCTTAGGACTATGGCTTAGCCATAGTCCTAAGTTCCCTTTTGATCTCCAAAGTTAAGAAATACTTTGCCACTGTGCAAGGTAATTGTATGGAGCCATGCAGGAACTGAATAAGTCCTACCAAATTACTTTTATTTAATTTTATTAAAAAGAAAACCCTAAAGGTAGGTACTTTTCTAACCTCTAAGTTCTCATCTTCTGGTCTGGTTGTAACTGAAATTCAGTCTATAATAGTCTGGTCAAAAACCCTGTGGAGATATCTTAGTTTCACACTTTGTTAGAAATGCCAGATACTTCCTTTTCATGATACATTTCTTTAGAAGCTGTTTACTGAATTATTTTTGGTGTGGCTTAAATAAATATTCTTTGAACTCTCTGCCAAATGAGCTTTCCTTTATTTTGTATCACCTGAATTTCTTAGTAACATGCTAATTGAGAATGAGTAACATCTGAATTCAGACTTTCAATTCTGGCTGTAAATTAAATCAGTCTCATATACCTAAGTAAAGGACACTTCCAAATATCTCTAGTTTTTCTTATAATTATCTAAACAATCTACAGTTTCATAGATAACACATTTAAATAGAAAATTTATTGTCTATTTCCAATCTCTCTTGTAAAAATGAGTCTATTTAGGTGTAAAAGGTGTGAGTCACCAAGATCATTAATTAGAAAGCAAATTCATTCCAAGAACCACTAAATTGTAACCATCTTATTGTATATTAACATGAATCACATTTAAAAGCTTATTCCTTCAGAAGGTGGTCTTGATAGTACAAGCAGATGGGTACTGAACATAATCTGCCTTGTGTCATAGTTATTTAAGTATTTATCTATTTCCTTGAATAGATCTGAAAGCCTTTGCAACCAGATACAGTGTATGTCTCAATTTAGAGTCTCAAATAGTGTGGGTTTAAATGAGACTGCTTAGAATTAATATTTCTGATTATAAAGTATGAACTAATATTCTAACAGCTTGGATAATTATCTTTAAATAAGTGGGTTTTATTTGATTAAATATTTACTTTTGCTATTAACAACAGGAATTAGGCAAGAAAATATATACTAATATTGGGAGAACATGAACATGTACACTAATGTACACTGTATTAAATTATTTGCCAAATAATGCTTCTTAGTTAGTTCTATAACAATGGCAGTTTAATTATGTTAAGTTGAAATAAAGAAGAGAGTAATGTCAAGCAACTCTTAATTTCTAGCTTCTACTCAATCTCTTAGACTTTCTTTGTCAAACTACTGTCTTCAGGATGTGGTCCTGGA
Source organism: Callorhinus ursinus (assembly GCF_003265705.2). Classification (NCBI taxonomy): domain Eukaryota; kingdom Metazoa; phylum Chordata; class Mammalia; order Carnivora; family Otariidae; genus Callorhinus; species Callorhinus ursinus. Next base: position 9,242,680 of record NW_027397063.1, read on the forward strand.
ACCCCAAAGTGTCTTTCAATAGACCTAGGAGGAAAAAATGTGAGGGTTTTTAATAATGTTAAGACATAATTTGTTTTTTTCACTCTCATCCTCTTACCAGTGCATAGTGGAGTTTTCCAGAGGTTACAAGGCATGTATTGATGTCATCACTATAGCTGATAAGAGAATGTATTTTTTGAGTATTTTTGTGTTTTAAAATTAGTCAAGAGTGAAAAGGGTCTCTAGAAAAAAAAGGTATAAAAACCTGCTGCTGTAGAAGAAAATTTAACCCCATGAGAAGTACTAAAATAGGAGATTAATAGAACTATGTTACTTGACATTTACTTCCTACTTTTGAAGATGCAGAACCCTAATCTTCTGAAATCATAGAAGGTGTTTGCAAGAATGATACTTTTCATCTTTTTCTCCCTGGGACAGCTATAACTGAGGGTTGCCAGATGATTTTAATCAAAACGCTAGACATGCTTGGTAAAAATTTGTCTACCAAAAGAGAAATGCATGTACTAAGGGAAAATTATTTTCCTTATACTTAGCACACATTATAACATTTTTAATTTCAACAGCTCATCTTTTGTTTCCAGAGATAAAAGACAAATCTTTCATCTTGCCAACTCCAAACCAACAAAGTTGCATCCTTTACTCCAGCCTAATATTCTTTTAGCCATAGATATTTCATAAAAATTGAAATAAGGTATTAAAACTTTTTTAAAAACAAATCTGGAGCAGCAGTTCATTTTCCGCTATTTAAAAATATGTTCCTTCAAGAAAAGGGAACATCATGTCCAAAGCACTGGCTCCCTCATTGTGAAAAATTGGAGGGCTCACTTTTTTTTCCATGGTAAAAATATCCAGATCTGAATTACTTAGCCAAATTTGAGTGTTCCAAGTTTCATATCATGGATTTTTAACACAAAAATCACTTCTTAAGAATATCTGAGCACTCTTGATACACTTTCAGTCCTTCAGAATTGTATTTCTTGACTAATAAACAGGCATCATTTTTTTTTCTCCAAATGGGTTGTAAAATAATTATCAAAGAAAATGAAACCAAACTCACTTTTATTACTAAAGGTCAGAACCTAATTTCTTCTTATTTTATGGCTGCCAGTTTGCTTTAATTAACATTTCATAAGTTCTCAGTCTCAAAAGTACCCTGAAGATATACAATTAATGAGTATTTGTTAAAGGATATTGCTTCTTTAATTATATTATTGATTCAACCAAAAGGATGGTAGTCAGCACTATTACTGCCCTTCCCAGATTCCCTTTACTGGCCTGGCCATTGTGAGTGCTGGGAATCGTTCGCAGTACACTTTGACTTCTTCAGAGAACTGCCTTTAGGTGATGTTCCCTGACAGGTAACATTTGCCCTTCCAGGAGGCTAACATTGATAATAATGGTACAAAACCCTTTTCACCTTAAAAACCTTGTTGTGATTTACACCCGACTAAAGTCCCATAGAAAAATAAAAAATGGCTTGCAAACAAGGCCAATTCACCGAGTTGGCCAGCTCACTGAGTATTTCTGCATAAAGTTACATTGACAATGATATAATTAATCAGCAGATGATTTACTGAGCCCATATTCTGTGTCAGTGTTAGGTGTTGGGACAATAATTTGACAGAAAAGATCCCTGCCTTTGTGGTACATAAATTTTAATGGATAAAATAGATAAACACAGTGGCACATAAATAAATCAAATATTCATTTTGATGTGACATGAAGGAATCTAACAGAGGACTGAGTTAACGATAGAAAGAAATTTGTTTTGATGGGTTAGGCAGCAGTGACTTTTCTGATAAGATGTCCTCAGAAAAAGAGGAAGACAGCATAAAGCACCATTCAGAGCAGAAGGAAACCTCAGAAAGTGCCTGCAGTGGTACAGAGCAAAAGTATGCCTCAACCAGATTTGGCAGAGCCAGTGGCCATCAGGTTAATGAGGGATGAATACTTTTGGTGCCAGCTCTGAACAAACACATGAAATGATTGTATCTTAGTAATGCAGCGCAGGAAGGAAGGAAGGAAGGAAGGAAGGAAGGAAGGAAGGAAGGAAGGAAGGAAGGAAGGAAGGAAGGAAGGAAAAGAAAGAAAAAGAGAAAGAAAGAAAGAAGGGGGGGAGGGAGAGAGGGAGGATGCTCATCCTGGCCTACACTGCAGGCCAGATTTCCTGGGACAAGTACTGAAATCCACAGAAGAGAATCCTGACCAAACATGTAGACTGTTGCCTTTACCATAATCTAGAGCATTATGATAAGAAACTATAGTAGTATATGAGAAAATTCTTTAGACTTTATATATGTGTGTGTATGCTTTGATCCATCTACTTTGAGTTTATTTGCTTGTTTTTTAGTAAAATGGGGGATTGATCATTCTCAGATGTGCTAGCCATAGTCCTAAGTTCCCTTTTGATCTCCAAAGTTAAGAAATACTTTGCCACTGTGCAAGGTAATTGTATGGAGCCATGCAGGAACTGAATAAGTCCTACCAAATTACTACATTTCAATTTTTGGTGCCTATAGAGGGCAAAACCACATAAGTAGCATTCACTCCATACAGTGTTTTATCCTGAAGCTTAATTTGGCCTTGGAGCATTAATTTTATTACATATATATATTTTATATATAAATTTATTAACTTATTATACATACCTTCGTAGCCACTGGCATTCATTTGCCATGTCCTCAGTGAAAAGGGTAGTCCCATGAGCTGGCAATGGATAGAAGTTAACTGGGTTCCAAGTGCCCCGGTGGCTCAGTTGGTTAAGTGACTGCCTTTGGCTCAGGTCATGATCCGGGAATCCTGAGATCTTGAGTCCCTCATCGGGCTCCCTGCTTAGCAGGGAGTTTGTTTCTCCCTCTGACCCTCCCCCCTCTCATGCTCTCGCTTTCAAATAAATAAATAAAATCTTAAAAAAAAAAAAAGAAGTTACCTGGGTTCCATAGGGCTTTTTCTAAACTTTAGTCCCATAGATTTAACAAAGAATTTAATTGATTAGTGATGTTTACAGTATGAACACAGAATGTATTAAATAAATTTACTTTTATGAAACATAATATAGAGATGAGAAGCATTGTATGGAATTTCAACATAACATCTGAATGGAGATAGTATATTCACATTCAGTCTTTAATAAATTCTGTCTAAGTGATAATTCTAAGGTAACTCCTTATAGTAAATTTATTTGTATCCCTCCTATTTTTTTGTGTGATGATAGTTAACAAGGGTTAAAAACAAAACCAAAATGGTTTTTCTCTAACCAAAACCAAATGGTCCCAAAATGGTGTCAGTTAAGTACAATCATCAAACCCAGGCTTAATACCTAACTTAATGGCAGTTTCAACCTCCCCCAGAAATGTAGTCTTAACCAGTCAGTCAGGAATTTTCTGATCAGCCTTAGTGAGGTAATCTGTCCCCTGGGCCTTCTCCATTCCCCACAGGAAGATGAGGTAATCCAAATGATAAGACCCCTGCCCTTCCCAGTAAAGAAAGGTGATCAAGCCTGAAACAATTCTTTCTTTTCTTTTGCTAATAACTTTCTTGCTCCACCCTCCTTCCTATAGAAACCTTCCATTTTATATAACCTCTGGAGCTCTCCTCTACTTGTAAGATGAGATGCTACCTGATTCATGAATTGTTTAATAAAGCCAATTAAATCTTCAAATTTGCTCAGGTGAGTTTTGTTTTTTAACAGGTATTTAATTTTAATTGAAAAATGCATAAAATAATACTTTTCTTATATTCTATTCTTATACACCGATGTTTAATACTGTGAAAATATTAATGCAATTTGCATTTGCATTATATTCAGTGATTTGGGTGAATTGATGATTTGTGTTTATTGATAGATTTATTTAACCCCTCTCAATCTAAAAAAAAAAAAGAAGAAGAAAAAAAAAAAGAAAGAAAAATAATTAATTCAGTTGTCATGTACATGGTGCTGTTTCTAGATAGGGCTTATAAGAGTCAGAAGATGAATCAGTGCTATTTATTTCACTAATTTAGAATATTACTCAATGGTTATTCTGCTATTCTTCCTCACCTTCAATTTTAAAGAAATCCCAAAGGCAAAAATGACGGTTGAACAGCTCATGCCCATTCACTGAGTATATGGGAAACAATAATTTAGTCATTTATTCCATTTCAGTTGACATACCAAAACAAATAGCAACAACAAAAAAATGTCAAGTACCGTAAAGTACCCTATTATACTAGCAACTTTACATTTCATGAAGGCCGGAATGTGATGGAAGAAAGAAAACTCAAATTAAATACATTAATTTATATATTATCTCATATTCTAGTCATCATATCAGTGTTAGGGAACTTGGAGAGACTTCTTACTTATACCAACTTATTATTTTTTTGGTATCTTACTCTGTTAATATTCTATTCTTATCTCCCGGTATTATTGATGTTATTTATTCTTCATTAATCATAACTTTCTGAAAAATTATTCTGAAAATCTCTTAATTGACATAATTTTTAGATTTGATGTCTATTTTATTGCTTATTTACTGTATAAATCTACAAATACCTTCAGATATTCATAATATTCTCAAATTCTTAAGCTATTCTATTTTTGTTATTAGAGAAACAAAAATATTGTGACTAATGCTTTGGCTTGTTTGACCATGTGTTTTCATTCATTGGTAAATCAACAACATATAAGCTAGGAATCCTGTGTTTGAGCAGAAGGTAATGGCTGATGAGATCTTGGGGTATACTTCATTGGAAGTGGTTACCTGAGTTCTATGTGTGGGAATAGAGAACAACAGAATATTGAAGACTATAAGAGTGGGCTGTAGATTGAAAAATGGGTAGAGAGCATTTGGAGTGGCTGTAGAGAGCAAAATGTAGTCTCTTATGTCAAGCAGGAGACTGTGTCAAGCAGGGGCCTATGTCAAGCAATGGCACAAGCAGTTAAGGTACTGCAAATAGGAGATATCACCTGGACCAACGTCAGCTGATACCCCAGATCTGAGAACGAGCAGAAACAGAGGAGGTCTGCAGAGACCCAAAACTGATTAAATCCCTTTAAAAAGGGAAGGATTTTGGCAGCAAACTGTCAGACTCTTCAGATGTGACCCCTCTATGTCTGACCATTTAATAAAGGTAACTGCCGCCGCCTCCGAGCAGAATGGAGACCTTTCACTGCTTCAACATAAGAAGCCGTAAGCGCCAAGAACTGACCCCGACCAGACTGAGGCCTTATTTCAACTGAGAAACCAAGGACTGACTTCACATTTGGTTTCTTAATTTCCTGAACCCGTGTGTTATCTTGTTTGTTGTGTGGCTTGTCTTCTGTCCTGCTCTGCGTAAGAAGCCAAGTTCAATCACATGGTAAATTGTCGTTGAGTTTGGATCTTGAACTTGCCTTATAATTGTGATTTAACTTTGCTTTATGATTGGATAAAGCTGACACTGTGGAAAGACACAACTTGTGTGTGATGTGAGCTTCCACAGTGGGCTCATGACAGTGGCTCAGTCAGTTAAGTGTCTGACTCTTGATTTTGACTCAGGTCATGATCTGAGGGTCGTGAGATGGAGTCCCGCACGTTGGGTGTAGAGCCTGATTAAGATTCTCTCTCTCCCTCTCCCTGTGGCTCCTCCCCACCCCCCCTCCTTCTTTAAAGAAAAAAAAAAGAAAAGGCCAATGAACTTAACAGACATCTCATCAAAGAAAATATACAGACAAGTAAACATAGGAAAAGAAGCAACAGAGAGACACCATTACACATCAATTAGAAGAGCCAAAATCCCAAACACCAAGGATGCAAAGTACTGGAGAGAATGTGGAGCAACAGGAAATTTCATTCATTGCTGGTGGGAATACAAAATGGAACAGCCACTTTGGAGACAGTTTGTTAGTTTTGTATAAAACTAAAAATAATCTTATCATATGATCCAATTGCACTGCTTGATGTCTACACAGAGAAGTTGAATACATATGTCCATACAAAAACCTACATATATGGATGTTTATAGAAGCTTTATTCATAATTTTCCAAACTTAGAAACAAATAAAATGCCCTTCAGTAGGTGAATGGATAAACTGCATATCCAGAAAATGAAATATTATTCAGACAGAAAGATACACAAATGAATTATCAAGCCATGAAAAGACATGGAAGACTTTTTTTTTTTTTTTAAGATTTATTTACTTGAGAGATCACGCTCACTGGGGAAGGACAGAGATAGAGAGACAGAATCTTAAGGAGACTCCCCACTGAGCATGGAGTCCAATAGGGGGCTCCATCTCACAACCCTGAGGTCATGACCTGAGCTGAAATCAAGAGCCAGACACTTAACCACTTAACCAACTGAGCCACCCAGGTGCCTCAAGACATGGAAGAAACTTAAATGCATATTACTCATTAAAATAAGCCCTGAGAAGGTTACCTACTGTAAGATTCAACTATATGACATTCTAGAAAAGGCAAAACTATGGAGACTGTAAATATATCAGTGGTTGCCAGAAATTGGAGCTGAAGGAATGAATAAGCAGAGCCCAGAGGACTTTTAGGGCAGTAAAAATGCTCTGTTATGATATAGAGTGATATATATCATATATACATATATATATACACCCACACACATACAAGTCAATATATATTTGCAAAACCCATAGTTATAAGATGGTAAGATACATGATATAAATTATAGCGACACCATGTGATGGTGGAGCTACCATCATGCAGGACCTTAGGTCCCCAGAGTGATCCGCTAACCTGTATTGTATATGTAGCATGACTAAAACATTAAGTTCTGCTTGATTAAGCCATTAACATATGGGGAGCGGTTCGTTACAAATATAGATACTATCTCAGTTCTTTGAGATGAATTCAATTTCATGGGTGATTATATAATTAGGGTATACCTATACATGAAACCCATTAAAAGCATAAAGTTGAACAAAAATCAAAATGGCTGCATTAATGCTTCAGCAAAGCTGGATTTTAAAGTAACCTTTTTCTTCTCTTCAGCAAATCTCCCCCCCTCCCTTCTTAGCCTTTTGTTTTAGGAATCTGGTACCACCCTGAAAACGACTAATGAGGCTGGCAGCACATACACAATTCCTGTTGAATCCAGCTAGATTCTGTATTTCCCTATGAAACCCCCCAGCCCCTTCCTCCAGGCAGGCTTGCAGTTTTTTGAAGGCCATAGCCTGCTGCAGCCTCCTTTGCCCAGCAAAGCAATAAAACTATTATACCTCTTTATCCCAAACTCTGTCTTTGCATTATATTTTGGCTCCAAAGCATGGAGGTTGGTTTTTGATAACATATATTCTTATATATTTATAAAGTATGCATTTACTATTTATAACATATATTAAATAAATAAAAACATTAGGATTTAATAAAAGATATTCCTTCATATTGATTTCAACTTATAAATAGCTTGATCATATTAAATCAATTAGCTAAATTTGAAATACTCCATTTTCTGTCATTCAGTGACATTAAATACCTATAGAATTTATAAAAATATTCTTCATTTACATCAATACCATTACCTGGAGAACTGTCATTTAGTTATAGGTCTTAGGAGAGAAATAGTTAGGCTTTTCACAGTAGATGATCATATTTCAGTAGAAAATATTTAACCCTGGGATGTTTCAATTTTAAAATGCTCAATTTTAGTTTGAAGTGCCATTACTCACTAAAGTGGTTTTGGTTCCAAAGTGATAATTAACTAATTCCTTATTGAATCTGGCAAAAGAAATGGCTAAAATAAAAATGCCAAACCTACCACCTGTCATCCTATCATTTTAGTTTTATTCCCTAAAAGTCTTGTTTAGTAAATTTTTTAGTCAAAATCTATTACATCTGAAGCTCTTTTAGGTAACATTGTGTCTGTTACATGTCTGACTAAAATCTTAACAAGAATTATGAAAATTTGCTATATTATAGGTATATTATAGAAGGGAATAAAGGTTGATGATATTTATAAAGCATGTGAAAGAGCTCCAAATACAAATTGTGACAAATCACAGACTGGCCTAGGCTGATTCTTTAAAACAATATACCAGGCAATAGTCAATTCAGAGACAGGAAGAGACAGAGCTTGGCTAAGTCAAGATTCAAGAGAACCAAAAGCAGTAAAACGTGTCTATGAAAGAGAGAGTTTTTGACATGAATTGGCTTATGTAATTGTGGGGGCTGGCTAGGCAAGTCTAAAAGTTAGAAATCTGTAGGGCAGATCACCAGGAAAAAGAAGACTAGAACTTCTGGGGACAGTCTGCAGCTACTGTCCGCAGGCAGAATTTTTTCTTCCTCGAGAAAATCTTAGTTCTGCTCTTAAAGCCTTTCAAGTGATTGAATCAGTCCTCCCTGAATCATCTAAAACAATCTCTTTTACTTAAAGTCAACTAATTATGGACTTTAATCATATCTATAAAAATACCTTCACAGAAACACTGACGCTAGTGTTTGAATAGCTGGAGACTGTAGTTAGATATATTGACACATAAAAAAATAAATAAATAAATAAAAAGATCAGTATGGCTGTTGTGGAAGCCACATCCCACACAGAAGGGATCCACTGATCCACAGGCTAGAAGGAGGCCACATTGCACCAGGAAGGAGCAGACAAAAAGAAGAGTTGATATACCACAGGTAATGCAGCCTGGATACCAAAAAGAGCAAGGGTTACTGCTACAAATGAAGGCAAGAAGGATTATTCTTTGAAACCAAAACATTCACCAGGGCATTTAGTGGTGCTTTTATTTCCAGTGCTGATTGTAAAAATCACAGCCCAACTGACAGAAAGCAACTGAGGTCTAAGCAGAGCTTATTCTGCTAACTCTTCAGAGTTAAGAGTTTAGAACAGATTGTGGATGGTCTCTTTCCTGAAGCCTCTGGGATGGATTTGACTCAATGGAGCTCATTAAGTGGATCAGAGTAGAAAAGTTCTTGTGTTTACTATAAAGGCCTTTTAATTTGCTCTGCTAAGAATCTCTTAGTTTCTTTCCCAGGATTCTCTGACAGGGTGTGGAGAATCTTCTTGGCACAGGTGCTCAAGCAAACCTAGAAATTTGGGAAAGTTAACATCTCTTGGCGCTATCCTTGACCAGTAAAGGATATAAGCCAGTGGATAAAAGCTCCTGTTTTCCTTCATTCCAGCAAACAATTCCAATGTGTCAATGGATTCAACCCCGTTTGCCTAAAATTATGCTCAACTTTTACCTCATTTCCTGTTTCCCTTTTCCTCATCCCCCACTCCTGCTCTTTGGGATCTTGGCATAAAACAGGGAAGCAGGAAATGAGGTTAAGCAATCTGACCACATACTAAACATTGTACGTTTTATGTGGGAGAAAAATTTTAATAGACTAAGATACCATTTCTCTAGGAATGAAAAGCAAAACATTGGCATTAAAGCATTTTATTTTTGATAGAGTGTTTTTCAATTAATTTATTTGTAAGGGTACACATTTGAACGTCTACCACAATTCACAGTTAACCACTGTTTGTATATTCTAAACTTATTTGTAAGCAAAGACTGGACTGCCTACTTTCTGCAGTCAAGATCTGGACAGGGTAGACATTTCAGAAGTCTGACAACATTACAGAATGGAGATTTAATGAAATCTACCTCCATTTGCCTGCATGCAAATCACTACTCAACACAAACATTTCTTTTTTCTTTTTTTTTTTTTTTGGTCAGTTACTAGAATAACTCATTTTTTTGGCCAAAACTTAGAATATATTTAAAATCACAGCATAATCTTATAACAAACTCTGTTACTTTTGAAATCTGTTATCTAACAAAAAGCATATTTTCCATCTGTTTCAGAGAACAGCATTTTACTGCCAAAGAGAAAGAAAAAAATTTCACTTATAATACAGCTTTTTCTAAAACCAAATTACATAAATATTTCTCAAAAAATATATTTTTTTCCACAAAGTGAAAATTAATTCCATCTATTTGCTTTAACTTGTTATAAATCTGCTTTGAAAACTGTGCTATTTCAAACATTTTCTAGAATGATGCCTAGTCACTTTTTTTAGGATAATGCTTAGTCTATTTGGGGTAGTTCATTTACCCACAAATGTTGTCTTGAAATTTTCTCTGCCCATAGCATTATAAAGAAGACTCAGGATATCTTGCACTGCTCTGAAGGACAAAACACTCAGTTTGGGGAGATTTCAATTCATACATTTTTATTGTTTCTTTTTCATCTGTCTGCTTCAGTCTTAGAAAGTTGAGGGAAAGGCAGCTTGTAGAAAAAGGACAAACAGGCTCTAAGAACCATGGAGAGGCCGGGGAAAAAAAGATAGTGAACAATGAAATAGTATTTTATAGATTCTCTAATTTGGGAATGTGTTCTTTTCTTGAAATTCATCCAATTGGATAAGATTTCTTTTAATGAGTCTAAACCCTGACATCTAGACCAGGGGTAAACACATAATTGTAGGATCTTTCTATTTGAGTAGAGGAAGGAAACTACTCAGCCAGATGGACGTCAATTGGGCCGGAATTTCTTCTGAAAAGTTGCTCACCTCAAGTGGGAAGGAAAATGTGGTGGTTGCTAAGCTACTGATAGGCTTTGCCCTTCCTCTGCTTAATAGACAGTCACTAGGTCAAGGCACAAATGATGACGTGAAAGCTGGCTTTTCCTTGCTAATTGAATAGTAACATAGGAAGTGGCTAAGGGTTTCCTCTCAATCAGCTATTACCCCTTGCTATTCTCTGACCTTCCCTCCTGGGGTGAAGGGTGGAGACACAGACAATTCCTGGGGTGATGGGAGCCCAGAGATATAAGAGATAGATTTATTGATAGTAAAATTAGCAAACATTAACAATACATTTATGTTACCAAAATTATATAAAATCATGATTTATTCAATTTTTAAAAGAGCTTATAGCAAAAAGGAGGGACTTTATGCCAAATATGCTGGTGTTTACTGCTCAGACTTGTCCATGTAATTACTCCCAATGGCAAAGGATTAGGAAGGCTTAGCCTTGGGCTTTTGCTCAAATTGAAATGCCATCTCCCCTTGGGATTAGAGTAACAAGGGTCAGCCTTAGAAATTAGAAAACACGACTTCAAGGCACACAGTAGGAGGCCTCCTGTGGTCAATTTCAATGCATGTGTTTTATATCACTTATCTCTGGCACTCTCACATTCAGCAGCATGTTATAGTGCTTACACTGATGAAGACATTGCTATCAAGTTCTAGATTTTACCCTAACAATTAGCCCTTGGATTTTACTCTCAGGCTTCTAGTGGTTTATTGCTCACCAAAGAGGTTCTGGTTGGAAGAAGAGGTAAAATGTTCCCTTTGCAGCTGAGAAGTAGGAGAGGGTAAGAAATCTCTGTAATCTATAAGCACCTACTGTGTATATGTATTGTGGTAGGTGCTGGGGATATAGTGGGAGACAAAGAAGGCATGTAACTGTTACCATCCTGTCTGCAGTCCCAGGAAAATTGAAGCTGGACCCAGATGCATGCCCCCAGGCTGATGCTACATTGAGATTATATAAGAGTGAGATTTGGGGCAAGGTGATTATTAAGGTACAGAGGGTACTGGATACAGTGAGAGCTGAGAAGATTTGGATTGTTACAACAGTAGGGGTGGAAACTGCTTCTACTTATTGTTTTTGTTTTTTGTTTTTTTGGTTTTTTGGGGGGTTTTTTTGTTTTTTTGTTTTTTTTTTTTTTTGAGCTGTCATTGACGATTGCACTGGTGGAGACAGTGTTATCCTGCAGCAGCTTTCTGTTTTGGAAAAATTACTCAAAGAGTCATTATAAAGCCATTAGTTATAAGACAAATATCTTTTAAAGCTCCTAAGAATGGGTGACAAGACATTTTTTTAAGAACTGGCTCAGGGCTGATAGAGTCGTATTAGTTTATATGCAGACTAAATGTTTCTGTTTAGGGATTTTTGACATTGTGTAAACCTCAAGGAGTCATCTGGGACTTAATAGATAGAGTTTCTTTACTTTGTAACTTATAGTAATTGAAGTTTAGGAACATGACTAGAGCAGTTCTGACCTAGACCAGATAGAATAGAAAACTAATAAAGCCATTGAGTTGTGAGTCACATACACAAGGAAGAATGAGAAAAGACAGGGAGTTACTTACCATATACCAATATATGAGTCAGAGGCAGGTTGTTTGTTTCGGGCAGCAAATGTTGATGATTTTTAAAATCTCTTCTGACCCAGTCATTCTAGAACTCTAGGTATATTTTGTGTATATTATAGGGCAAAACAGAAACACCATTATTGATAAGATAGTTGTGACAGCCTTGTTTCCCATTTCCTTTGCTACTAGGGAAATTGGACGTGATAGCCTCTGGTTATACCCATCCCAACCACTCCCCACTCTTGGAATGCATCACATCATATTATGGGGAAATATATACTAAGCACCTACTACATACACATGCATACATACATACACAGCTACCACAGATAGCAGTGACAGATTCATTCTTTGTCCTTATATTCTAATAGTGGAGCTTAATGATGGCCAACAACTACTAATTATGTGATAAAAAGTCCATCGTTGTTAAGTGCTCTGAAGAAATATAAAGCAAGGGAGGTATAAGGAGTGATGGGGGTATAAGTGAAATCAATGGTCAGGAAGGTGGTATAAGTGAAAGTTACTTCTTTGAGGAAGTAACATTTGAATAGAAAGCTGGATGAATAAAAGGAGGCTGCCATTTGAATGTGTCAGTGAAACTTACACAAGCGAAAGGTCTGTTTAAGAAACAGACAAGAGGGGTGCCTGGGTGGCTCAGTTGGTTAAGCGACTGCCTTCGGCTCAGGTCATGATCCTGGAGTCCCAGAATCGAGTCCTGCATCAGGCTCCCTGCTCAGTGGGGAGTCTGTTTCTCCTTCTGACCCTCCCCCACCTTATGTGCTCTCTCTCTCTCTCTCTCTCTCATTCTCTCTCTCAAGTAAATAAATAAAATCTTAAAAAAAAAAAGAAAGAAACAGACAAGAGGACACCTGGGTGGCTCAGTCAGTTAATTGTCTGCCTTTGGCTCAGGTCATGATCTCAGGGTCCTGGGACATCAGGTTCCCTGCTTGGTGGGGAGCCTGCTTCTCCTTCTACCATTCTCCCTGCTTGTGTTTCTCTGTCAAATAAATAAATAAAAATCCTAAAAAAAAAAAAAAAAAAAGAAGTGTTTGGATTCTCAACCTATTTTGAAGATCGAGATCACAGGATTTTTGATAGAGTGCATGCAAGGAGAGCAAAAAAGAAGAAAGTGAAGGTTAACCTCAACTGTTTTGACACGAATAACTGCAAGCTTAGAAGTGCCATTTTCTTTGCTATAGAACAGTGATGGTTAATTTTATGCATCAGTCTGACTGGGCCACAGGATACTCAGACATTTTTTTTTAAAGATTTTATTTATTTATTTGACAGAGAGAGACAGACAGCGAGAGAGGGAACACAGCAGGGGGAGTGGGAGAGGGAGAAGTAAGCTTCCCGCTGAGCAGGGAGCCCAATGTGTGGCTCGATCCCAGGACCCTGGGGTCATGACCTGAGCCAAAGGCAGACACTTAACACTGAGCCACCCAGGTGCCCCAGGATACTCAGACATTTTACCCAACAGTTATTCTGAGTGTGTCTGTGAGAGTGTTTCTGGATGAGATTAACATTTGAATTAGTACACTACATAAAGAAAAATACTTCTCTAATCTGGGGAGGTCTCAACCAATCAGCTGAAGACTTCAGTAGAACAAAGTGACCAAGAGAGAACTCCTGTCTGTTTGGATTGGTATATCAGTCTTTTCCTGACTTTGGACTCAGACTGAAAAACTGGTTCATTGTGGGTCTTAGCCTGCCGTCTTAAGAATTTACACCATCTCACTGATATAAGGAATTCTTAATCTCAGGAAACAAACTGAGGGTTGCTGGAGTGGTGGGGGGTGGGAGGGATGGGGTGGCTGGGTGATAGACATTCGGGAGGGTATGTGCTATGGTGAACACTGTGAATTGTGCGAGACTGTTGAATCACAGATCTGTACTTCTGAAACAAATAAAAAAAAAAGAAGATAGCAGGAGGGGAAGAATGAAGGGGAGTAAGTCAGAGGGGGAGACGAACCATGAGAGATGATGGACTCTGAAAAACAAACTGAGGGTTCTAGAGGGGAGGAGGGTAGGGGGATGGGTTAGCCTGGTGATGGGTATTAAAGAGGGCACATTCTGCGTGGAGCACTGGGTGTTATGCACAAACAATGAATCATGGAACACTACATCAAAAACTAATGATGTAATGTATGGTGATTAACATAACAATACAAAAATTAAAAAAAAAGAAGATAATAGGAAGGGAAAAATGAAGGGGGGATTTTGGAGGGGGAGACAAACCATAAGAGACTATGGACTCTGAGAAACAAACTGAGGGTTCTAGAGGGGAGGGTGGTGGGGGGATGGGTTAGCCTGGTGATGGGTGTTAAAGAGGGCACTTACTGAATGGAGCACTGGGTGTTTTTTGCAAACAATGAATCATGGAACACTACATCAAAAACTAATGATATAATGTATGGTGATTAACATAACATAATAAAAAAAAAGAATTTACACCATCGATTTACACCAACAACTCCCTTGGTTCACAGGTCTTCTGACAAAAACTAAAACTACACCATTGACTGTCTTGGGTCTCTAGCTTGCCATCTGTAAATCTTAGAACTTCTCAGTGACCATAGTCACGTGAGCTAATTCCTTATAATATCTATTATCTATCTATCTATCTATCTATCTATCTATCTATCTATCTATCCAGTCTATCCTATCAGTGCATTTCTCCAAAGAACCCTGACTAATACAGAAACCCTTGGAAAAAAACAGATTTTGTTTGTTTTTGTTTTGAGTTTTCTTTTTGGTGGTATGCCAAGAATGAAGAATTCTATTATTACATACCCAAACAGGATCATATCAGGGGCACTGGCTCTAACTATCTAGAGATCATGGGAGAAACAGCAGGTGGAAAAATACAGGTGGAATTTATCCATGTAAAGGGTCTTAAAGAATGAGAACTTGATGATTTCTTCTGAAGTGTGGTTAACTCCGCCAAACTTTATTGATTGGAAAAGCAAGAGAAGGATTAAGAATTGACCACTGAATTTGGTACCTTTGACGTCATTCATGACCATGAAAACAATAGTTTAAAGAAAGCAGTAGGTGCCAAAATCTAAGTGAAACAAGGTCAAATGAGAACAGGAGGAGAGAAAGGGGAGGCAGGAAATATACATTTTGGTATCATTGTTGAGAAGTTATGCCATAGGGGAGCCAGAAGTGGTGAGGTAGGGGAGATAAATGTGAGGTGAGGTAACTTTTTAATTAAATTTACTTTCTAGAGAAGATAGAAAATATTGTAGCCTGTTTGCTAACTGAATGATAGGGAAAAGAAGATTGCTGGTTGAGGAAAGATAAGAAAAATTGCAAGTACAAAGTATGAGTGTAAGCCAGATGGTAGAGGATCCCATGCATTTTTAGAAGAGGCATCTCAAGAGTAAAGAAAGTAAGCCCACTAAAACAAGCAAAGCAGAGGCACACTGAGAAAGCTTGGGGCCAGAGTTGTCTTTTGCTAGAGCTGTTACTTCTATTATATCTGTTTTAGTTTAAGATACACAAGTTGGATTTTCAGTTTTGCTAGGCTTCAGGTCTCTCAGTTCATTTTTACTTGAGGTTGTACGTAGAAAATATCTTCCATATCAGGATCATATTTCCTGTCACTTCTACCTATAGGCTACTTGGCCTTGTGTTCATCTTTCCCATGGGAATGTGTGGAAAATGGTCAAAAGCATCTAAAACACAGCACTTATCAGTGCTCCTAATGTTGTTGTTTGGTGGACATCTGCACTTCCTCCCAAGGACTGTCAATAATGTCATCAATTTTTTCAAACAATTGTTGTTTATCAATTTTAAATTTGCTTTCTATTGCAGCCTACAAAGTCTCTGTCCCCCTTTCTTGTCGTTTAAGCCACCACGGGAGTGACCACAATCTATAGTAATACAACTTCCAAAGTAGCTCTTGGACCCCCTATTTCAAAATAGAGGTACTAGGAGTTAGAACTTCAACATATCTTTTCTTAGGGAAACAATTCAACCCATGACAGAACAGAGCCTCCGTTTGAGCAAGTAGTTCACTCTGCTTTTAGCTCAGGAGTTGCCTCAATTTCTGCCCAGTTGCATTTAATAATTACTGTGGATTAGTGAACACCCTCTGTTTGGATTCTACCCTTTTCTAAACAAGAGGTTCATTTTGGTTATCCAGATCTTACTTCCTCTTTGTATATTGGCTTTGTGTCAGAAGAGGGGACTTGGAAATAATTTGTATTTTAGGTTTCAGCTAATCAATCCAACCCTGATTCCACTTGACATCACTGTGAAATGCTGGAATTTGTTGGGATTAATGTAGAGCATGAAATCTTCCATAATACCTGGCTTGCTAATATTGTAACACAGAGCCTGCTAGGGGTGAAGGAAGGTTTGGGAGAAGGGCGTAGGTTTTTGGAATGTGAAGCCTGTGTGACCACTCTGCTGTTGGAATGTCACGGGGAGGTGCTTTCCCCAAAGCTTTCTTATCCCAAATAGCCACTGTTTTGTGATCTAAGAGATGTATACATTGTCCCTTAGGCTATGTTTAGCAGAACTCGTAGAATAGGGAGATTAGCATATCATATCTTTCTCTTTTTGGGGGGGGTAGGGATGGGGTGGCTGGGTGATAGACACTGGGGAGGGTATGTGCTATGGTGAGCGCTCTGAATTGTGTAAGACTGTTGAATCACAGACCTGTACCTCTGAAACAAATAATGCAATATATGTTAAAAAAAGCATATCATACCATTCCCATAAAACAGATCCTCCTAGTTCCAGTAAGACCCCTTGTCACACATCACTGCTTGAGAAACAGTGATAAGGATTTGTGATTATCCTGAAGGACCAATAAAAGTGGGAGCAAAGAAGAGCAAAGTGTCTTCATCTCTGAGCATTGACCCCCTTGCCTTCTCCTCTCTTTCACAGCAAAGTTTGGAGTCATCTTTCATCCGCTGTCAGTAAAGGGATTGTTGGCCATTCCCAGCAGGAATTCACCCTAGTTGAGTGGTTACATAGACTTATGAGTGGATTCCCATAGAGGATCAGGTGCATATTTTATAATTGAAAAGAAGGGTATAATGAGTGTGTGCGGTAGTCAAAAAATTGGAAAATGGCAGGAATAGTCACCCCAATGTGTTGTTCTCATTTCTCTAATGATTAATAAACTCTATTCTTAGCCTGGCCTTTTGCAACACTGAAAAAAGGCCAAAGTTTCTTGAATTCCCTTACAACTAAATTATGGGTAGTTGAATATAAGCAGAATTTATATGGGTAATTTAGTACCATATCCACCATTTTCTTTTTTCCTACTTTGTCCATCCTGTTGTTAGAAATGTAGGCTTTATTTTATTTTTTTATTATGTTATGATAATCACCATACATTACATCATTAGTTTTTGATGTAGTGTTCCATGATTCATTGTTTGCATATAATACCTAGTGCTCCATTTAGTATGTGCCCTCTTTAATACCCATCACCAGGCTAACCCATCCCCCCACCTCCCTCCCCTCTAGAACACTGAGTTTGTTTCTCAGAGTCCATAGTCTCTCATGGTTCATCTCCCCCTCTGATTTCATAGGCTTTATTTTAAGCTGTCTTGGATTATGTGGCAAGAGCATTACCCTTTAGTTGAAGCAAACAAACGTAAAATAATGCATCCTGGAAGGAGATATATATATATATATATATCTCCAGGACACATGATAGAGGCATGAGATATAGTACAAAACTGCTACATTTCTGTTTTACCAGGAACTCTGTGGATAAATCACAGAAGTAAAATTAAACAAGTACAAGGCTCTTGAGTGGGCTTAGCAGACATTTTAACCCCTTGTCTCTGATACAACATTAATTACTACTGATTCCTTGGAATAAATAAGCATCCTTAGAGTCCTTAGACTATTGGATGGTAAGGGAAAAATTACCATGTTTCTTGAATAAAATATTTTAAATATTAAAACTATTACTTTATTGAGTACCAGAATTTAGAAAAACAGGGCTGAACAATGACATCATTTGTATTGAGACTGTGTACTTAATTTTTGAAGTAAAGTTATAGTTGCTTCTTGGATTGTAAAAAAAAAAAGTCAACATTAGATTCCTGATTGATTTAAAACAAGAAATACTTCCAAGTATCAATTGTGCTCATGAAGAACAATTGACAGCCAAAATCAACTGAGATTGGAGGAGAGGTGACAATAGAACTATTGACAAGTTAAATCTAGGATATCCTTAAGAAAAATAGAATAGAAATAACTAGACACAATGTGGGCTTTAGGAGGATTATATAGCAGGAAAACATGAACGGAGGTATACGTGCAGAGGGCCATCTTATATAGAATGGTTGGGAGGTTGACAATACATGGACATGCTCTATGGAAATGCCATTTACAGCCACTGCACTCAGACTTAGACTAGGTAAAAATAAATAAAGAAATAAATAAAATAAAAAGCTTTTCTAAGATATTTATGTAATCAGTTTGAATCCATCTCTTGACCTTAGCTCATAAGAGGCCGTTGCTTTAAGAAAAAGTGCTCTAGGATAGGCACTACTCCATTACTCTCATTTCATACAGATGTTCTCCATAAGAGGAACCAAGGTGTATTTTTTTAAAAGATTTTATTTATTTATTTGAGAGAGAGAGCACCAGCAAAGGGAGGGGCAGAGGGAGAAGCAGACTCTCCACTGAGTAGGGAGCCCAACACAGGGCTCAGTCCCAGGACCTGGAATCATAACCTGAGCCAAAGGCAGACACTTAACTGACTGAGATACCCAGGCGTCCCAGAGCCTACATGTATTTATATCATTTTTAAGTGATATATATGAAGCAGATATGGGATTTTAAGTCTTATCTGTAAAATGTTTTCATTTTAAATGAATTATAGATTCCTTTGTTGAATTCTTCTTTTAAACACTCAGGTGTGACTCTGGTTGAAATAACTAGAACAGAAGGGTGATTGATATTTAGAGGGCATGCACTCTTTTGGGAAACCCCAAAATATCCCAAATGCAAAGAAGGTTACCAGAGGATCTGCATCCATCCTGTAACTACTATGAGCTATGAGTGTGTCTAACATAGTATCATATTTATCTTTAAGAAATGAAAATTTTGGGAGGAGTAAGATGGCGGAGGAGTAGGAGATCTAAATTTTGTCTGGTCCCAGGAATTCAGCTGGATAGTTACCAAACCATTCTGAATACCTATGAACTCAACAGGAGATCAAAGAAAAGAATAGCAGAAACTCTATGAACAGAAAAGCGACCACTTTCTGGAAGGTAGGACATGTGGAGAAGTGAATCCGAGGCAATATTTGGGAAGATAGACCTTGGGGGGAGGGAGCCAGACACCGGCAAATGATAGAGCAGCAGAGCACAAAATTGGAACATTTAGAAGTCTGCTGTGCTGAGGGACATCGCTCCAGTGGCTAAGAAGGGGTGGAACCCTCGCTAGGACAGTGTGGTCTCTGGACCCTCAGGGTCACAGAAAGACTGGGGGTGCCTGACTGTGGTAGAGCTCCCAGGTATCAGAGCAGGGAAGCTGGCTGCAGAGACGGAGCCAAGGAGTGGGCTCTCAGCTCAGGGTTGCCATAAACTGTGTTCCCCGTTACAGTCGGGCCACTGCTCTTTGATCAGGGACCCAACAAGCAGCAGATCTGGAGAGACTCCCCTTCCTCCCCCAGCAGGAGTGGTGCGGGAGCTCCCTGCAAGAATCTGCTGGGTTTGGAGACTCCAAACAGGGTTGTGTGTCAGAGATAGAAATGCTCGGTCACAGGGTAGGTGAGCATGGAGTATGGCCAGAGACGGGAGAGACAGGAGTGATTGACTTCTTCTCTCTGAGGGCTCACTGAGGAGTGGAACCTCTAGTTCTCAGCTCTTCTGGGGCCAGAGATTGGAAGGCCACCATTTTCACTCTCGTCCTCCATAGCTGTATGGAAAGCTTTCAGGGAACAAAAGCTACTGAGAGCAAACCCAAGCAGATCACTTAGCCTGGCCCCTGGCAAGGGCTGTGCAATACTGCCTCAGGCAAAGACATTTGAGAATCACTGCAACAGGCCCATCCCCAGAAGATCAGCAAGAACATCCAGCCAAGACCAAGTTTACCGATCAATGAGAACGGCAAAACCCATTCAGTTCTAGGCACATAGAATTCATGGCTTTTTCCCCATGATTCTTTAGTCTTTCAAAATTAATTTTTTAAAATTTTCTATTTTTTCTTTTTCTATTTTTTTAGTTGAATTTTTCTTCTTTCCTTTTTCAACTAACCTCTTATCAATTCCTTTTTTTAAAATATTTTTTAATTTTCACTTTTACAGTCATATTCTATCTCTTCATTGCATTTAATCTTATTTTTGTATATATATAAGTTTTTCTTTCTTTAAAATTTTGGGATACCTTTCTTCTAACAGATCAAAATAGACCCTAAATCTAGTGTATGACGTTGTCCTAGTCTCCCGACTGATCACATTTTTAAATTTTTTTTTCATTCTTTTTTCAACCAACTTCTTATCTTATCAATTCCTTTTTTAAAATCTCTTTTAATTTTCATCTTTACAGTCATATTCCATTCCTTCATCATAGTTAGCCTTATTTTTGTGTATATATATAAGTTTTTCTTTCTTTAAAATTTTGGGAGGCAATTTCTTCTAACAGACAAAAATACACCAAAAATCTAGTGTGTGGTTCTGTGCTATTCACCGCCTGATCATAGTCTTTTTTTTCTTTTTTTTCCCTTTCTTTCCCCCTTGGTTTTGGGTTTCTTCTGATTTGTTTAGTTTACATTTTTCTGGGATCGTTGTTACCCTTTTAGCATTTTGTTCTTTCATTCATCTATTCTCCTCTGGACAAAATAACAAGACAGAAAAACTCACCTCAAAAAAAAAAAAAGAATGAGGCAGTACCAACTGCCAGGGACCTAATCAATACAGACATTAGTAAGAATGATGATTATAAAGATACTAGCTGGGTTTGAAAAAAACATAGAAGATACTAAAGAATCCCTTTCTGGAGAAATAAAAGAACTAAAATCTAACCAAGTCAAAATCAAAAAGGCTATTAATGAGGTGCAATCCAAAATGGAAGCTGTAACTGCTGGGTAAATGAGGCAGAAGAGAGAATTAGTGATACAGAGGACCAAATGATGGAGAATAAAGAAGCTGAGAAAAAGATAAGCAACTACTGGATCACAGGGAGGAATTCGAGAGACAAGTGATACCATAAAGCAAAACAACATTAAAATAATTGTGATCTCAGAAGAAGAGGAGAGAGGGTGGCAGAAGGTATATTGGAGAAAATTATAACAGAGAACTTCCCTAATTTGGGGAAGGAAATAGGCATCAAATCCACGAGGCACAGAGAACACCCCCTCAAAATCAATAAAAATAGGTCAACACCCCGACATCTAATAGTAAAGTTCACAAGTCTCAGAGACAAAGAGAAAATCTTAAAAGCAGCCTAGGTCAAGAGGTCTGTAACCTACAATGGTAGAAACATTAGATTGGCAGCAGACATATCCACAGAGACCTGGCAGGACAGAAAGGACAGGCATTATATATTCAGAGCACTAAATGAGAAAAGTATACAGCCAAGAATACTATATCCACCTCGGCTGTCATTGAAAATAGAAGGAGAGATAAAAAGTTTCCAGGACAAACAAAGACTAAAAGAATTTGAGAACACCAAACCAGCCCTACAAGAAATATTGAAAGTGTTCTCTGAACAAGGAAAGAGCCTAAACGTAACAAGACCAGAAAGGAACAGAGGCAATATATGGTAACAATCACCTTACAGGCAACACAATGGCACTAAATTCATATCTTTCAATAGTTACCCTGAATTTAAATGGGCTAAATGCCCAAATCAAAAGACACAGGGTATCAGATTGGATTAAAAAAACAAGACTCATCCAAAAGCTGTCTGCAAGAGACTCATTTTAGACCCAAAGACACCTCCAGGTTTAAAGTTAAGGGCTGGAGAATGATTTACAATGCTAATGGACATCAAAAGAAAGCTGGGGTGGCAATCCTTATATCAGACAAATTAGATTTAAACCAAAGACTATAATAAGAGATGAGGAAGGACACTACATCATACTTAAAGGGTCTATCCAACAAAGAGATCTAACAATTTTAAATATCTATGCCTCTAACATGGGAGCTGCCAATCATATATGCCAATTAATAACAAAATCAAAGAAACACATCAACAGTAATACAATAATAGTAGGGGGCTTTAACACCCCTCCCTCACTGAAATGGACAGATTCTCTAAGCAAAAGATCAACAGGGAAATAAAAGCTTTAAATGACACACTGGACCAGATGGACTTCACAGATATATTCAGAACATTCCATCCCAAAGCAACAGAATACACATTCTTCTCTAGTGCACAGAAAACATTCTCCAGAATAGATGACATCCTGGGTCACAAATCAAGTCTCCACTGGTACAAAAAGATTGGGATCATTCCCTGCATATTTTCAGACCACAAGCTTTGAAACTAGAACTCAATCACAAGAGGAACTCAAATACATGGAGGCTAAAGAGCATCCTACTCAAGAATGAATGGGTCAACCAGGAAATTAAAGAATAATTTAAAAAATTCATGGAAACAAATGAAAATGAAAACACAACTGCTCAAAATCTTTGGGATGCAGCAAAGACAGTCCTAAGAGGAAAGTATATATCAATGCAAGCCTTTCTCAAGAAACAAGAAAGGTCTCAAATACACAACCTAACCCTACACCTAAAGAGCTGGAGAAAGAACAGCAGATAACGCCTAAACCCAGCAGGAGAAGAAAAATAATAAAGATCAGAGCAGAAATCAATGAAATAGAAACCAAAAGAACAGTAGAACAGATCAAAGAAACTAGGAGCTGGTTCTTGGAAAGATTAATAAGATTGATGAACCCCTGGCCAGACTTATCAAAAAGAAAAGAGGAAGGACACAAATAAATAAAATAATGAATGAAAGAGGAGAGATCACAACTAACACCAATGAAATACAAACAATTATAAGAACATATTATGAGCAATTGTATGCCAGCAAATTAGATAATCTGGAAGAAAAAGATACAGTCCCAGAGACTTATAAACTACCAAAACTGAACCAGGAAGAAATAGAAAACCTGAACAGACCTATAACCACCAAGGAATTTGAAGCAGTCATCAAAAATCTCCCAAAAAACAAGAGCCTGGGGCCAGATGGCTTCCCAGGGGAATTCTACCAAACATTTAAAGAAGAATTAATACCTATTCTTCTGAAACTGTTCCAAAAAATAGAAAAGAAAGGAAAACTTCCAAACTCATTTTATGAGGCCAGCATTACCTTGATCCAAAACCAGATAAAGACACCATCAAAAAGGAGAATTACAGACCAATATCCCTGATAAGCATAGATGCAAAAATTCTCACCAAAATACTAGCCAATAGGATCCAACAGTACGTTAAAAAGATTATTCACCATGACCAAGTGGGATTTATTCCTGGGCTGCAAGTTTGGTTCAACATCTGTAAATCAAACAATGTGATACAATACATTAATAAAAGAAAGAACAAGAAACATATGATCCTCTCAATAGATGCAGAAAAAGCATTTGAGAAAGTACAGCATCCTTTCTTGATCAAAACTCTTCACAGTGTAGGGATAGAGGGTACATACCTCAATATCATAAAAGCCATCTATGAAAAACCCACAGCAAATATCATATTCAATGGGAAAAAATTGAAAACTTTTCCCCTAAGATCAGGAACACAGCAGGGATGTCCACTATCACCACTGCTGTTCAACATAGTACTAGAAGTCCTAGCCTCAGCAGTCAGACAACAAAAAGAAATAAAAGACATCTGAATTGTTTATGAAGAAGTGAAACTTTCAATTTTGCAGATGATATACTTTATGTGGAAAACCCAAAAGACTCCACCCCCATACTGTTAGAACCCATACAGAAATTCACCAAGGTGGCAGGATATAAAATCAATGCCCAGAAATCTTTTGCATTTCTATACACCAACAAGACAGAAGAAAGAGAAATTATGGAGTTGATCCCATTTACAATTGCACCCAAAACCATAAGATACCTAGGAATAAATCTAACCAAAAAGGCAAAGAATCTGTACTCAGGAAACTATAAAATACTCATGAAAGAAATTGAGGAAGACACAAAGAAATGGAAAAACGTCCCATGCTCATGGATTGGAAGAACAAATATTGTGAAAATGTCTATGCTACCTAGAGCAATCTACACACTTAATGCAATCCCTATCAAAATACCAACCACTTTTTTCAAAGAAATGGAACAAATAATCCTAAAATTTGTATGGAACTAGAAAAGACCCCAAATAGCCAGAGGAATGTTGAAAAAGAAAGGCAAAGCTGGTGGCATCATAATTCCGGACTTCAAGCTCTATTACGATGCTGTCATCAACAAGACAGTATGGTACTGGCACAAACACAGACACATAGATCAATGGAACAGAATAAAGAGCCCAGAAATGGACCCTCAACTCTATGGTCAACTAATCTTCAACAAAGCAGGAAAGAATGTCCAGGGGAAAAAAGACAGTCTCTTCAACAAATGGTTTTGGGAAAATTGGACAGCCACATGCAGAAGAATGAAACTGGACCATTTCCTTACACCACACACAAAAATAGACTCAAAATGGATGAAAGACCTAAATGTGAGATAGGAATCCATAAAAATCCTCGAGGAGAACATAGGCAGGAACCTCCTCAACTGCAGCCACAGGAACTTCTTCCTAGAAACATTGCCAAAGGCAAGGGAAGCAAGGGCAAAAATGAACTATTGGGACTTCATCAAGATCAAAAGCTTTTGCACAGCAAAGGAAACAGTCAACAAAACCAAAAGACAACCGACAGAATGGGAAAAGATATTTGCAAATGACATATCAGATAAAGGGCAAGTATCCAAAATCTATAAAGAACTTATTCAACTCAACACCCAAAGAACAAATAATCCAATCAAGAAATGGGTAGAAGACATGAACAGACATTTTTCCAAAGAAGACATCCAAATGGCCAACAGACACATGAAAAAGTGCTCAACATTACTTGGCATCAGGGATATCCAAATCAAAACCTCAAAGAGATACCACCTCACACCAGTCAGAATGGCTAAAATTAGCAAGTCAGGAAATGAGAGATGTTGCAAGGATGCAAAGAAAGGGGAACCCTCCCACATTGTTGGTGGGAATGCAAGCTGGTGTAGCCACTCTGGAAAACAGTATGGAGGTTCCTCAAAAAGTTGAAAATAGAGCTACCATACGACCTAACAATTGCACTACTAGGTATTTACCCCAAAGATACAAATGTAGTGATCTGGAGGGGCACATGCACCCCAATGTTTATAGCAGCAATGTCTACAACAGCCAAACTATGGAAAGAGCCCAGATGAATGGATAAAGAAGATATATATATATATATATATATACACATATACACACACACACACACACACACACACACACAATGGAATATTATGCAGCCAACAAAAAATGAAATCTTGCCATTTGCAATGATGTGGATAGAACTAGAGGGTATTATGCTAAGTGAATTAAGTCAATCTGAGAACGACAAGTATCATATGATCTCACTGATATGAGGTATTTGAGAAACATGACAGAAGATCATAGAGGCCGGAAGGGAAAATGAAACAAGAGAAACCAGAGAGGGAGACAAACCATAAGAGACTCAATCTCAGGAAACAAACTGAGGATTGCTGGAATGAAGGGGGGTGGGAGGGATGGGGTGGCTGCATGATGGACATTGGGGAGGGTATGTACTATGGTGAGCACTCTGAATTATGTAAAACTGATGAATTTTGTTAATAAAATTTTTTTTAAAAAATAAAAATAAAAACAAACACTCAGGTGTGTTTCTAATGGTCACATGGAATGTGACAGAGGAGAAAGATTCAGAGCCTTTGTGTGCCTGTGTTGTTTGCATTTCAGAAGATAGATCCAGAGTGCAGGTTCTAGTTAGACCTAAGTCTTCTTCCCCAGGCATTTCAAGCACAATTAATTTATTGAATCTGTATCATTATAGTAAAAATTTAAAAATCTGTATTTACATTTCATTTCAACTAGAAACATCCACGACTTCTGCTATTTAATTACCAAATTACTAATTTATGAGTTTGATAATTATGCAATGGCACACTTTAAATGACTACTATAGTCAGTGAACTATGCTTAGAACTGTAATGAATAACACAATTTAATTATTGGAATCACTGTATAAAGCAGATGATATCACTCTTCCTTTACACACATGACAAAATTATATAACAGAGAGCTGAGATTTATCTAACCTAAATCAGGCAACACAATTCTATGTTCAGTTTTAAAGTTTAGTAAAAGAAGAAAACTTTCTTAACCAACCAAGAGACATGTAACTTGCAAAAAAATGCAACCAATTATAAAATATTTAAACATCAGATTTAAAATTATGGATAAAGGTAAGTAATAATTAAGTTCCGCAACTCATTATTAGAATTACCAGTGGTTTCAGGTGTTTCAAATTTATTCAGCTTTACATTGGGTCATCTATTTAAAAATAATATTTCACATGTTTGAAATTATAAAGTGGGGCAAATATGGAACTTATGTTACTTTACTTGAAATCATGGTTGCCTTTGGAAGATAGTTAGAATAAACAGGTGCTCTTACCACAAAGTCTAAAAAGAAAAAAAATTCTCCTGAGAAGATTCTACCTAATGAGAGGATTGTCAAATACCAACACACCCCCAAAAAAGAGACAAGAAATAATACCTCTATTTAAAAACATCTACATCCATAGAACATTGTAATTTATTTATTCAACCAATCTTTCCTTCAACCACCTTTATTGAATACCCACTAAGCTTGGTTCAGTGCTAGACCTTGGAATTATACTGGAATCATAAATTATAATTTGTACATTTTTACAAATGATATAAGAAAAATTGTGATCCTCAAAGGGGTATTGATACAATGCAGTAAATGAATTTCAGTGGTATTAATCTAGAAGACCTAGGAAATACTCTAAACATCACCTGACAATCATGTTACCCCTCTCTCTTTCCCTGAATACTTAAGAAAGCACAATGCAAGAATATTAGCAAATGAGACCATGTTAACTGAGTCATGAAGAATGCCACATGTAAAACAGTTCTAGAAATCGGGTTGCAGCATATGACTTAGGCTTAAGAACCCAGTAATGCCTCTTTCCCCCTCTTTTATAGTTGTAATGCTACCATTTGCATTCTCCCAAGAATGTAGTATGGAGCTTGGAAGTGAGATAAAAGGGGATGGCTTGGAGGGAGGTACTTGCTTTGATCCCAACCACATGTCCTAGAGTTTGAACAGCATATCAGAATCTCTGCCTTGGAGAGGGAGGGCTGAGAAGGCAAAGGAGAGAGGAGAAAGGCTTCTCCAGGCTGAGAGCGATCTTCCTAACACCCTGTGAGAGCCAATGGGAAGGCAAACCTAAGGTAGCCAGGCTGGAAGGGAGAGTGCAGGGGATGGTTGGTAGAAGTTATAGGAAGATGTGATATATGAATTGTGGTTTTGAGGTAAAAATAAAGTAAAAAAGACACTTATGGGTTGAGAGGAGGAAAGTGGAAGGCAAAAGGGGACTTGATTCTCCATGAAAAACTATGTGTACATAAAATTAAAGCAGGAGAGGTAAGCTGGGGACAGACAATAAACAACTTTATCCTGCAGGTAATGATCTTTATGCATTTGGTATTTTTGCAGTAGAAATTTAAGAATTTAAGAACATGAGTAACATGAGTCAAATTACTTTTATTATATTACATTATATCTACATATGTATTTATTCCAAAAACATTTCTCCATATGAAATTATTTTCTATTTTTTGAAATTATTTTTAAAATACATTCCCCATTTATAACAAATAAGTTGCTTCAAAGACTTTACTAGTATCAAAAAAGTGTCATTTCCTACCTTGATTTTTCAGCTAACCAGCATGATGAAGCATTCAAAATTCCAAATGAGTTTGTCTCTTTCAAAATTCAAATCCATTTAAAAAAAAAAAGGATGTATATCTCCATGGCAAATACTCAAACATATTTCTTTCCTTTCCTCCTTTCTGTCTTCCCCCCACCCGGATCCATTCATCTTTCAACCAGTATTTCTGAACATCTTCTTTATATCAATTTGGGAAGCCCTTTAACAGATATGTCCCCAACCTTGGAGATTACAGAGCTATGGAAGGTCCAGGAAATTAGAAGTTAAACAAATAAACCAGGTCAGGGTGGAATGTGTTGAGAAGTATGGAGGTGATCAAAGAAGGAGATAGGGGAGCAGGTGACTGGGGAAAGAAGGACACTGTGGGAAACTGGAGCAGACAAGCTTCCACAGTAGAATGATATTTAAATTGTGACAAGAAGAATGTAAAGAATGCAATCAGGCAGACTTCCAGGGGAAGAGCATTCCAGGTGGAGGGAACAGCAGTTGCAAATGTCCTAAGACAGGGGTGTTAGTGTTTTAGAGCATCACAGGAAACCTGGCATGGCTGAGGTGCATCATCAAAAGAGGATGGTGAGAAAGTGATTCATGGCAGTAGTGAGTTGCACTATTATACTAGCTCTGGAGACCATGCTAAAGAGTGTGGGATTTATTCAAAATGTGATCAGAAGTCACTTCAATGTTCTGAACTTTAGAGGTATGTGATATGAAATACATTTTTAAAGATATAATAATATATATGCATCCTACATCAGAACACCTAAACATATTAAGCAAATACTAACAGATCTGAAGGGAGAAATAGACAAAAATACAATAATAGTAGTGGAATCTGACACCTCACTTTCAACAATGGATAGATCATCCAGATAGAAAATCAATAAAAAGGGGTGCCTGGGTGGCTTAGTTGGTTAAGCATCTGATTCCTGATTTATTTTTTATTATGTTATGTTAATCACCATACATTATATCATTAGTTTTTGATGTAGTGTTCCATGATTCATTGTTTGCATATAACACCCAGTGCTTCGTGCAGTAAGTGCCCTCCTTAATTCCCATCACCAGGCTAACCCATCCCCAACCCCCCTCCCCTCTAGAGCCCTCAGTTTGTTTCTCAGAGTCCATAGTCCCTCGTGGTTCATCTCCTCCTCTGATTCCCCCCCTTCATTTTTCCCTTCCTATATATTTTTTTTAACATATAATGTATTATTTGCTTCAGAGGTACAGGTCTGTGATACAACAGTCTTATACAATTCACAGTGCTCACCATAGCACATACCCTCCCCAATGTCTATCACCCAGTTACCCCATCCCTCCCACCCCCACCACTCCAGCAACCCTCAGTTTGTTTCCTGAGATTAAGAATTCCTTATATTGGTGAGATCATATGATACATGTCTTTCTCTGATTGATTTATTTCGCTCAGCATAATACCCTCCAGTTCCATCCACGTCATTGCAGATGTGGCAAGATTTCATTCCTTTTCATGGCTGCATAATATTCCAGTGTGTGTGTGTGTGTGTGTGTGTGTGTGTGTGTGTGTGTGTGTGTGTGTACCTCACATCTTCTTTATCCATTCATCTGTTGATAGATATCTAGGCTTTTTCCATAGTTTGGCTATTGTGGACATTGCTGCTATAAACATTGGGGTGCATGTGCCCCTCTGGATCACTACATTTGTATCTTTGGGGTAAATACCTAGCAGCGCAATTGCTAGGTCATAGGGTAGGTCTATTTTCAACTTTTTGAGGAACCTCCATACTGTTTTTCAGAGTGGCTACACCAGCTTGCATTCCCATCAACCAGTGTAAGAGGTTTCCCCTTTCTCCACATCCTTGCCAACATCTGTTGTTTTCTGACTTGCTAATTTTAGCCATTCTGACTGGTGTGAGGTGGTATCTCTTTGAGGTTTTGATTTGGATTTCCCTGATGCTGAGCGATGTTGAGCATTTTTTCATGTGTCTATTGGTCATTTGAATGTCTTCTTGGGAAAAATGTCTGTTCATGTCTTCTGCCCATTTCTTGATTGGATCATTTATTTTTTGGGTGTTGAGTTTGATAAGTTCTTTATAGATTTTGGATACTTGCCCTTTATCTGATATGTCATTTGTAAATATCTTCTCCCATTCTGTCGGTTGTCTTTGGTTTTGTTGACTGTTTCCTTTGCTGTGCAAAAGCTTTTGATCTTGATGAAGTCCCAATAGTTCATTTTTGCCCTTGCTTCCCTTGTCTTTGGCGATTTTCTAGGAAGAAGTTCCTGTGGCTGCGGTCAAAGAGGTTCCTGCCTGTGTTCTCCTCGAGGATTTTTATGGATTCCTATCTCACATTTAGGTCTTTCATCCATTTGGAGTCTATTTTTGTGTGTGGTGTAAGGAAATGGTCCAGTTTCATTCTTCTGCATGTGGCTGTCCAATTTTCCCAAAACCATTTGTTGAAGAGACTGTCTTTTTTCCACTGGACATTCTTTCCTACTTTGTTGAAGATTAGTTGACCATAGAGTTGAGGGTCCATTTCTGGGCTCTTTATTCTGTTCCATTGATCTATGTGTCTGTGTTTGTGCCAGTACCATACTGTCTTGATGATGACAGCATCGTAATAGAGCTTGAAGTCCGGAATTATGATGCCACCAGCTTTGCCTTTCTTTTTCAACATTCCTCTGGCTATTTGGGGTCTTTTCTGGTTCCATACAAATTTTAGGATTATTTGTTCCATTTCTTTGAAAAAAGTGGATGGTATTTTGATAAGGATTGCATTAAGTGTGTAGATTGCTCTAGGTAGCATAGACATTTTCACAATATTTGTTCTTCCAATCCATGAGCATGGGACGTTTTTCCATTTCTTTGTGTCTTCCTCAATTTCTTTCATGAGTATTTTATAGTTTTCTGAGTACAGATTCTTTGCCTCTTTTGTTAGATTACTTAGCTCGGTCCTGGCAAGGGCGGCGAAATACATTTTTAAAACAATATTCCACCTGCGTTGCTGACAATACACTGGCAGAGATGAAAGAATCAAATCGTGCAAGTCACTTTGGAAGTTATGGTAATCGAGGCGAAACATGTTGTTCACTATGACTATGGAGATGGCAGAGAAAATGGTGAGAACTGCCAAAGTTTGAGATATTTTGAAGGTGATTCATATAGGATATGCTGATGGTTCAGGTGTGTGGAGTTAGGGAAAGATGGAATATAATTTTATGGCTTAAATAACTTAGCGTATAAATAGTATAAGTTTTCACTGAAATAGGAAAGAATGAGAGTTAGCAGGTTTGGGAAGGGAAAGAAAGTATTGTCTTTTAACATGTTAAGTTTAAAATATGAAACACACATATAAGTGCATCTCTAAAATATACGGACGAATATATGACTTGGGGTGTTGTTAGGCTGACAGAAGAAACTTGGTCATCTTTTTTTAAAAAGATTTATTTGTTTATTTTAGAGAGAGAGAGAGAATGATGGAGAGGCAGAGGGAGAAGAGAGAGAATCTCAAGCAGACTCCCCGCTGAGTGGGGAGACTTTCTCAGGGCTCAACCTCATGACCTTGAGATCATGACCTGAGATGAAACCAAGATTCAGGCTATTAACCAAGTGAGCCACCCAGGTGCCCCAAAACTTGGTCATCTTTATCGTGAAACTATAAAATTAATGAGGGAGAGCTTTGAAACAGAGAATAAAAATGGCCTGGTTCCATGTTCTATGGCTTCCCATCTTTCCAGGCTCAGATAAAGGAGAAGAATCTTACAAAAGATCTTGAGAAAGAGAAGCAAATTAGATAGAAGAAAAGGCAGGAGGTTGAGAGTTTTTGAAAGCCAAATGTAAAAAGTTTTCAAGAAGGAAGTGATGAATGATGACAAATACTATTGAGAAGCAGAATGAAATGGGAATTGAGAGCTTTGGATTTTGTGGAATGAGAGTTTTTGACAATAGAGTTTCCAGTGGCAGATTGGAAATGAAATCTTACTGGGAACCTCAGAGAAGATGGAGGTGGGGGTAGTTGAATATTGCTAATTTCTTTTAAACATATTTGCTGTAATGATGGGTCTAGAAGTGAGGTAGTAGATGGAGAGGGGTATAAAATAAACCAAGAGACCAAGAGAATGTTCTTTTTGCTTGTTTGTTTTTTCTTTGTTTTTGTTTTTGTTTTTTGGTTCTTGTTGCTTTTCTTGGTTTATCATTTTTATTTTTAATATGGGCATAAGTGCGAACTGTCTGTATGCTGCTAGAAATCATCTACTAGAAGGAAGAACTTGACAATGGAGGGCAGGGAAGACAACAGTGAGGGAGTAAAGTTCTTGAGTAGATGAAAGGGAAGGAGACAAGGGAATGAAGGGAGTCGGAAGTTGGCCCTGAGATTGGAACAGGAAAGTTCTTTATTTTAAAAGAAGGAAAGGCAATGAATGCTGGAACAGAATTGTGTGGGTAATCAAAGATAGCTATCTGATTTTCAAAGCGGTGGGCAGAGAAATAGAGGTTGCGCCACAGAGGAAAGAATTAAACAGATGTAGAGATGCAAAGAGGAGTTTGGAAATTCACTGCTGCCCTGGTTCCTAATTCTGGTCTGTTCCTGAGTCCCAGCTGCATCCCAATCCCTGTGTGGCACCCTAGTTTTTTATTCCATGTTCCCTTTGTGGTTAAGCAAGCTATAGGGAATGTCTGTTGCTTGCAACCAAAAAAGTCATAACTAATACAAATAGAAACTGCATTTTCTATTCTGTGGCTCTGATTCTTGGAAATCCAAGTTCTTCACCTCTCTATAATACTCCCAGACTGGGCCCCCATGTTACCCTGTCAAGGGGAGCACATATAATTGTATGTCTAGATTTCCTTCTTTAGAGTGGCTACTTGATGTTATTTCCTATTACTTTTCCAGTACTGATTTACTTTATAGTATGAACATTGAAATCATGTGAGTTAGTGTTGCATACAAGCCAATTCGCTTTAAGTCCTTATTTTATTTCATTTGACTTGCCTCTACTTCTTAGAAGAGCATACTGACCTAATTATAGAAATATGACTAACAGGGGCAATGGCAATCCAGCAGGCCTCTAGTTCTTAGACTGTTCAGTGATCCTAAGAATTTCCTTTCATTTCTAATCACACCAGTGAGATTTTCTTGGCCTTGAATCTGTGAGAACTGGGTACAACTTTGGCCACTGTAATGTCAGCACAATACATTTTTGTAAATCATTAAGGTCCTTGAAATTTTTCCACATGAGAGCAAAGAGGCCCTGTTTAGCATGAACAATGCAAAGTGAATAAATATGGAGCAAGCTTGTGGTACACACACTAAACTAAATTGATTTTTTTTTTTTTTTGGCCACATCCTTAGGGGCAAGAACAATAAAATCAGGTAATGTGACTTCTAGCTGATTTACTAGTGGAAACCTGCTTTTGAGTCAGTTGTTCTGGTGTATCAGCCCTGTTTTGTGTTCCTGGCCAGTTTTCACTGAGAAAGGGCCACTGTTTACTTTTTCCACATGTTTGCATCACTAAAGAACAGTCTCCAATTCAACAATCTGGCATGCCTTAAAAAGCATTGCTTTGGAGCTAGAATGCTGGTGACAAAGGAAATCTCAACTCCTATCTGGACCCTAAATATGCAGCCATTAGGGTAGTACTGATGACTATTTTGGGCAAGTAATTTGTTATATCTGCCTGGAAAAATGATGGATGTGGAAAGTAAGAGGAAATGAGAGGTCATGTGTAACAAGTTTAAAAAATATGTTTTTTTCCTCTTCTCCCAAGGGTTCTGGGGAAAGATCAGAGGTCTCCTTTTGGAGCTAGGCCATAAGATGGGATTCAACCTAGGGTCTGGGGAGTATACCTGGCCTAACCTTTGACAGAGTGGTTTTTATTCAAGTCCAAATCAACAATCCATATTCTTGACCCATATTGGTCCTATTTCTAATTCTAAGGGCTTCTTCAGTTTCACTGAAACCCTCTATCAGAAGAATGACTATGAGTAAGGAATTGATTTAAAGATAGTAAATGTCAGGTTGAATTAATATGTTTTATTAAGAAAAGTTTATTATTGTACCTAATAAGTGTGTTTTGTCATCTGTATTTTCTGGCTGTGGCCAGAAATTAACCCAAGGCAAGTTGTTCATTCACCATCACCATTATTTGGGCAAATCATCTGAAACATCAGCAATCAGATAGATAGGAGCTTTTTTCCTCCTCCACCACCAAAATGTCAATAACAGTTACAAGTTACAGTGAACACCTTGTGCCACGTCACAGGCATTTATTAGCAAGCAGGTGCAACATCAATTCTGCCTCCTTTCTGTCCCTGCATTCTGACCTTGATCATCCAATGATGGTCCTCCTTGGAAAACTCCTTCTGAGGTAGACTTAATGTTACTCTAAATGGTAGGATATGGACACCACATCCTGAAATATATTTTTTTAAATTATCACACAGACAACATAATAATGACAAATTATAGGCTCTCAATAGATAGTTGTTGAATGAATAAATGGAAAGAAACATACAAATTGGTAGAAGGCATAAAGCAACCCATACAGAATTCCTTAATGATTCTTAAAATGATAAACTCAAAGGCAAATGGAATCTGCCTTCATTCATGGGATTTGGTACAAATAATTCAATTCTATGGTGGACCACATATATTGTCTGCAGTTTCCTCTATTAAGTTAGTATGAAGTACAAAATAGTGAGTGGAAAAAGACAGGATAAATAATGTTGGCTCCGTGACAAGAAATTTAAATATAAATATATACATATACTTATGTGTAATAAGTGTACTTATTAATACTTAGTATGTCATAATATAATAAACTATAACATAATAATATATAATATGTCATGACTATATGTAATATAATAAACTATTATAGGTTATAAAAAGTGTATATATATATATTTTATAGGGTGTATAAGAGTGTATTTTTTTGGGTTGGGTTTAATATTAATTTCATACTTATTAACCAAGGGAAATTGCAGTTGGTTTCCTGAGTTACAAATAAATAAGTGAATAGAGGAAATAAAATGAAAGAATGGACATTTTGGATAACCCAGTGAGTGATTTGGAAGATAAATTTCAGGTATACCTCACAACATGAAGTCACAATACAAAAACAAAGAAATAGGTATCGTAAGTAAAAGATAAGAATGAAGATAACAGGAAGGGAAAAATGAAGGGGGGGAATCGGAGGGAGAGACGAATCATGAGAAACTATGGACTCTGAGAAACAAACTGAAGGTTCTAGAGGGGAGGGTGGTTGGGGGATAGGTTGGCCTAGTGATGGGTATTAAAGAGGGAATGTATTGAATGGAGCACTGGGTGTTATACGCAAACAATGAATCATGGAACACTACATCAAAAACTAATGACGTAATGTATGGTGATTAACATAACATTATAAAATAAAATTTAAAAAATGGAAAATTTCTAAAAGATTTCATGTGGAAATAACTGGAGATTCAGGAAAAGCAAAATGAACAAAAGAAAAAAAATAATCAAATATACAACTTAGGAAGAATTTCCTGAACTGAAGACAGACCTGAAATTTTAGAACAAATGAGCTCACAGACCAGAAATAATTAATGAAAAAGACATGCATTTTTGTGTAGCCTAGTAACATTTTTGATCTCCAGGGAGCAAGAATATATTTTCAGTTTTTAGGTCACTTATGAAACATCTTATTTAATAAGGAAAGAAAATTACGTTTACAAAAGTTTCCCATTCTACTCAAGTAGAAGCTAAAATTCGGGGGCATAGCATCTGTAGTATTTTGACAGACCAAGGCAGCAATCCCCAAATTATTCATATATAAAGACAACAGAAACAAATCATTTTTAAGTATATTATTTGCAGGAGTAACCAAAAGAACATTATGGCATCTTAAGAAGAAGAAAGATAAAAGATTTTCAAATTGAAAAAGATGATTTGTAGAAGAGGCAGTCGTTGTTAGAATGTATAAATAAATACACACGAATAATAACTGAGTGATTATAAATTACAAAACTAATAAGATAACATTATTAGTACTTAAATACAAGAATGGGAGGAAGGAATATTTATAGCCTAATCATTGCCTAGAAATAAAATTCTGATTTAGTTTTGCAATTATTGAGAATGATGGTAAGAAAAGAAAAGAGAATAGACAATTACAGTTTATCTTATAATACCGGTGAAGAAATATTAAATATGACTTAAGACTGTAAAAATTGGTAGAGATGCATCCCAAGTTACTGAAGGAAGGGGTAGAATTTAAAAGTTTCCTCATCAATGACAAAGGACAAAAGAGAAAATATAAAAATATACTTGGATATAATATGAAAAGAATAATTCAGGAAATATTTTCAGCATTAACGAGAATGTGTTGGATTCTACTGTTCTAAGCAATCTCAAATCAGGTTTAAAAAAAACTCACTTAAAAAAACACTTAAAAAAATCTCAGAGAAAGGCAATTAGAAGAATATTGAAACAAATGAAAATTGAAACAGCCAGAGCTTTAAAAAGCAAATATAAATGCAAATATAAAAGGTAGAGAAACATTACACAGCTTAGGACAAAAGCTTTACATGAAACTATGCTGTAGGTAGAAACCATATGGAAGAAATAATAAGAATAAAAAGCAATGAGTTGAACAGCACAGCTTAGAAATATCTCAAGCAAAAGTAAATTTTAAAAAGTTGTATCTCACAAATTGATGATGATAGTAGAAGAATTGCCACAGCCCTCTTGGATATCAATAATTGAATTTGATATTGTCTAGGTAAACCACAGTCAAACCAGAAGAGGACAACCAAGTATGGGAGACAAATGATAGAGATACATAGGACTGATGCAGGATTAATTGATGGATACATGGGTGGATGGACAGACGGATATAGTTACCATCTCAATTTGTTTTGAAAACAACAAGGTCTTCCAATTAACAC
Source organism: Callorhinus ursinus (assembly GCF_003265705.2). Taxonomy (NCBI): domain Eukaryota; kingdom Metazoa; phylum Chordata; class Mammalia; order Carnivora; family Otariidae; genus Callorhinus; species Callorhinus ursinus. The sequence goes on from NW_027397063.1 coordinate 9,279,633, forward strand.
ATGGGTTAAAGATAAAATTACTATTAAAACACTGAAAATTATTTAGAAATGAATATATTACATCATAAAGACTGTATAACATGTCCAAGACAGTTATTAAAATAAAATTTGTCTTCAATGTATTTATAAGCAACAAACAAAATAGAAAATAACTGAACATAAGCATTCTACATACACACACACACACAATGTATGGAAGCAAAAAGCCCTAACATTTTATAAAGGTATAGACAGAAATGGTGATAAACATTTATGTTCCATCTACCATGTATCAACAGAAGTCATTTCATCAGATTAAATAAATGATCTTTGCCAAAATTTGCTTAACAATGTTTTGAAAGATAACCTGAATATCCTGTAATATCACATGATCATGCTAAAGATACACACATACAGTTTTCCAAAGACTTATGAAATAAGGGTAGCATATTTACTTTTTGCTGCATTGTTGCCATATATTTTAATTTTTCTATAATCTAACATAATACTTTATTTAGGCAAAAAAAACTGTTAGAATATCCTACTAATCTTATAATTTCCCCATTTACTGTGGCCAAGGTTTTTAAAGGCAAGATGAATTTTCCTAATTGAATGAATATTTATCTCTGACTGATACGGATTGAGGAAAGACGGGATGAACTCAATGACCATAGGGAGTCCACTGCCCACTGGAGGCCCTACCAGAACTGTGTCTACAAGCCAGTCGAGTTCATTTATAATAATGGACCGCATTCTAGGCAGAGGGTGGAATGTATTCAATCGGGTGAACTTTTAGAGTCATAGCCTAACAAGAAGGTGAGCAACCAGCTTTCAGCGAATTTCCACACATTGTATTAGATTCATAGGAATGCATTATAATGACCTAAATAGTTTTCTCTTTTGCCTATATGCAATATTGGAAGAAAAGAAATGAGATTTTTCCCCTGTTTTAAGGCATTTTCTTTGTCCTTCTTTTTAGGTTATTGCATTTTGTTTGTTTTTTATTTTTGCTTTTCCCCAGGGGTCACCTAATGCTTCCAAGCATCTCTTAGTAAGCACATGAGAGTGGAATGGCTTTTAGCACAGGGAGTAATCTGGGCAATAATCAGTGCCATGCTTTAATTCAAAGCACTTTCCTAATGTTTTTCACCGTAACTTTGTGAAAGTTCCATTTGGGAATGCTTTCTGTGTAAACTGGATGTGCTTTTTCAGTGCCAGGGATGACAACGTTTAAATTAATGCACCCAGCTGTTTCCCACATGCTGGGCTTCCAGAGGGCAGTGTCCAGCTTCCTTCCCCTGCTGAGCCTCCCTTGCATTCTTATTTCCACCCCTCCCCCCACGCCCACAAGGACACACCCTAGGTTGGTCTCAGTGACCTGGGGTAACTGCCACCAAGCAGGTTTTGATAAGAGACAGGACATGTGACGATTCCCATCAAACAAAATTGAATTCCAAATGTCCCATCTTCTCCCCCACACCAAGCATAGCACTCAGCAATTTCACAATTACCTGTTTAGGGAAATAGACCAACAAGCGATAAGCAAAACTTGGAAAAGATGAAGAGAATCCTCATGATCAAATTATCAGATGGGGTCATATTAGTAAACAGCTGGTAGAGGAAGGAATTTTGAAGACAGTTTTGTTTTTTAAACCAACGTCTTACCTTCTTTCTACTTCTTACCACCATGTCTCAAATAGATGAGAGATAGAGAGATAGAGAGAGAGTTGGATAGTGTGTTAGGTTGAAGGAGTGACTGTCTGCCCCCCCCCAATTCATGCCTGAATCTCTAAAACCTGTGAATAGCTTATGGTACATGGCACAAAGGGGTTTTTGCGGATGTCATTTAAGACTACAGATGTTAAAATGGGGAAATTATCCTGGATTATTTTAATAGGCCCAATCTTATCATCTGAGCCCTTAAAAACAGAATTTTCTCTGGCTGGTGATCAGAGAGATGTGGTGAAAGAGGAAGACAGCAGGGGAAGTCAGAGAGCTTCCAATGGAAAAAAAAATTGAACTTCAACCTGCCTTTGCTGCTTCTGAGATGTAGGTGCTCACAAACAGGAACTGGAAAGAGGACTCTAGGAGATATGGTCAGTCTTCATCTGACCAAGAACAAGGAAAGGTGAACCTCAGACCTAAATCTGGCCAACCAACTAAATGAACTTGGAAGTGGATTCTTTCCCACTGCCTCAGATGAGGAACCCACATATCCTGACACCTTGATGTTAGCCTGGAGACTGTTTGCACCTCTACCTAAGGGATAATGATGCAGAAATGTAGTAGCTAACTGACCATTGCCCCCCCTCTCCAAACTGATACCCTTAAATTCTAAACCTAAATCTTAAAATGAGCGAATGTCTTAAACAGATCTCTTAACTTTCTATGTGCTTCCCATCTTCTCTTCACTCATGGAATCCACATTATAGTAATTCTTTGGCTGGAAGGGTGGATACTCAGTTAAAGAAAACATTCAAAAAATTTCTCCTCTCTGACTTTTTCGCTTTTTTTTTTTAAGTGGTACCAAAAAAAATGCAAATAAATAACTTGATAGTGACTTTGAAAATCCTGACACAGCATCATTCCTGCTGAAAGCATCAACTAGAATATCAATATGTGAAATTGTCTACATGCATTTTGACCTCTCCTGTCCTGATTAGATATCTTCCTCTCATGTAGGTAAATCTGGGAACATATAACATGCAAGGAGGATTTCATCAGGGAAATCAAAGTTCTGGAAATGTGCAATGGAAAATAAAACATCTTTGAATTGTTTTATTTAGAGGCTCTGATAACAAAATGTTTCCAGCTACCACACTGATGCTGAGATGAGTGAGCTAAGCTGAGACATTCTAGTCAGAGAGTAAGCCCACCCAGGGGTGTTGTTGGGCTGTGTCTGAGAGTTCACTGTCCCAACATTACATGACCTGAATCAGACTCAATACATGTGCCAAGCTGTCCCTGCAGCTCAGAGCTTATCAGCTGACCACGGCTGGAATTTGTAGGCTGGTGGAAAGCCTACAAAGAGAAAGGGAAGACAGAGCACGCTCTGGACTGTTTTGCAGCTTGGAGGAGGCATGCAGTTGGCACTGGTAAGGGCATGGCACACGCTTTGCTACTGACAATCCAGATCTCGCTTTCTTGCCATAATTCTGCCAAACCGGGCGAAAGAAGTATAAAAAGCTCTACTAAGAATAATTAAGACCATGGAGGACAGATTTTACAAGGAGAGATTAAAGGGATTTTACACGTATGACTTGGTTAGGCAAACATTAAATGAGAACATGAAAAATATCAATAAATATTTGAAGGGTCTAAATTATTGGGAAGGGAGTGGGAAGTTTAAGTAATAAGCAAAACATGATAATATGACACCATACACCCAACAGAAGTTAAGATAAATAAATATAAAAAGCTCAGTCACTCCAAAGTTGCAATTACCACAAAAAGTTATGCAGAGCATTAGTACTTTAGTGTCTTATAAAGGATAAGATATAATCAGACCCTTTTAACTCTTAGTCAGTGTCTCTGAGAGTCCAAACGATGTAAACATAATGCCACTTTTGAGACTCACAGACTCTCTGTGGGTATGCATATGTACCATGGGTAAGCCAGAATGCATTTTGAAGTAACACTGATTCATTGGGTCCATAGACACTCAGAGAACGCTCTCTCAGTATTTCCAGACTAGCTGAAAGCTGACCCCATTGATTGGCATCAACATCTATAGCAAGCTACTGCTGAGAAAGAGATCACGTATCCCTCAAAAGGCTGTGTTTCAATTCTCTGCAGACTGGATGACGAAGCAGATTATTTCCCTCCTTCTCATCCTGCTCCAGTGCAAAGGTCTTCTTCCTTAAGGCAGTGTAGAGGATCTGCTGAGGTAAAACAATTTTTGCCCAAATTTCTAAAATTTCCTCAGTGTATAAGAGGATAGACATAGTAAGACTGGACAACCGAACCCAAGAATGGGTCCCCACCACAAACAAACCAGTTTTTGCCTCTTCCCCCTCCCCCCAAAGAATAAATTCCGTGGGTAATGTCGTAAACCACTAAGGAATGTGGTTGTTGTTTTCTTGGGTAATCTGTTCTCAAGAACTTGCAAAATGGTTCTCAAATTAATGTGCCACACGTAATTTAAAATCCAGGAAAAATTTAGTTGGCTTCCAAGTAAAAATAAGAGACATCAAAGAAATTGACTTTAAGTAATGTGGAAGTTTTTATGGGTGTCCATAAAAATGCTTGACCCTTGGCAACTTTGGTGGTCTTGATTGCTTTGAGTTCCTAACGTGCACGCTTTATGCCTTGAAGTAAATATCTTACTTATGTAACAGTTATCTGTCAAGGGGACTCTGGGCTGCATGGCCAGTACCTAGGAATATTACGTTAAATTTAAAGTGGTGTTAACCCAGTGATGGCACATCCTTCAGTGCACCGCTGTTCTGACCAAGAGAAGAATATTCAATCATTAAAATATGGACAACTCCAAGCAGCGAAAACATGAGTGAGCCATCTAATATAGCACTGATCTTAACACTTAAAAATGGTAAGTGAATTGTTTTAGTCGAGAAAGAAAATTTTGATAAATGGAAAACTGACCTAATAATCTTCCAGGTTACATTTTGATAAAATTGTTCCAAAACCATAAACTTTGTTTGAGGTTTTTTTCCTCTGACTCCCATCTGGAGAGGAAAGAGAGAGACTATTTCAGTGCTTAGCGAGAGGAACCTAAAACACACCTTTTTCAGAGAGGTAAAAGATATTTCCTGTTATAAGGATCTCCAGGGGCACCTGGGTGGCTCAGTCAGTTAAGTGGTTAAGTGCTTAAGCATCTGCCTTCTGCTCATGTCATGATCTCCCAATCCTGGGAAAATAAATAAAATCTAAAAAAAAAAAAAAAATGGATCCTCAGCATAGCATGGATTATTATCTTCCCAGGTTATTTACACATGAAAGAGATGATCTCACACTTCACAAATTAATATCCATATTATTTACAATAACTTTTCCTAAAACTTGACTTTTATCATTAAACTGCCACTGGAAAATGAATATACTGGACTTTATTTATTTAAAAGTGTGACTGAACAAGTCCTTATGACCTGCAATCTTGTGTACTAAATTTACCCAGTATGTATTTTTAATCCCCACTACTTCATTTATATAGCTTATCCTGTCATTATGCCTTGTGTTGTTTAAAAACTACTCCAAGCTCTTTCCAAAAACAGTTAATCTTTTTTTTTTGACACCAGAAATACATAATATTATTGATATGGTCAGAATTTCATTATCATGTCAAAATATTCTTATCCTGAGACAGAAAAGATGGGACACATTTCAAAATCTCCAGTTGCTCTGAAATATGAGCCTTATGATATGATCACTCCATAAAGTTATTAATCTCCTTGAAAGCAGCAACACTTTTTTTATCCCTTCACATTGCACCTGGCTGGGAACGGGCCAATTAATTCATTTAAAAGATCTGAAAATTATGACATAATTCCTGAAATAAACCTTTTTTTGGTACTTTTCAGTTAAGTTTTTAGTTGTATTCCAAAAATATTAAACTGAAAAAAAAAAAGGTGCTCTACTAAAATATTTTTCAAGACCTTCTTCACCGCATTTCCTTCCTGTTACTTGACTTTGATTTTGTCCCTGTGGCTTGTTCTTCTGTATGTGTTTTGTCTTTCACAGCATAAATACCCCTCACCCATCTTAAATGTCCCATTCTCTACTGCTTTTAGAGAATTCTGAATATGTATTTAGACATGTGAGTTGTCACAATCACCATAGATTAATACCCAAGAAACACATAACCAAGTTATAGCTCTTTAAATAAAAATTAAAATTCTAATATTAGAACGCATTTCCTTCATATAATAAAATTTCTGGAAAAAAGAAAAATTTGAGTACATCATTATTCCAAATGTTTACTATTTTCCAAAGCTTGTTTTTAGAAGACATGCCAAAGTTGTTTTGGATCAAAGTTTGATAAATGATTGTTGAGGGTTGGATCAGTGTAGAAAAGCTTCAATAATACTGAACCACAGCATGTTTGCTGAACCTAGGCTAGCCACTTAACCAATATAAATATCCTTTGTCTCTTTGGTAAAATAAGGTATGGGACTCCTGACCTGGTTTTGAAATCTATTACTAAAAAAATAAATAGATGCACAGAGTTATTAGAGTAAGCCTCAGTCTTTTTTTTTTTTAAGATTTATTTATTTATTTATTTTGAGAGAGAAAGAGAGAGAGAAAGGAAGAGAGCATGAGTGGGGGAGGGGCAGGGGAGATAGAGAGAACCTTAAGCAGGCTCCCTACTGAACACAGAACCCAATGTTGGACTGGATCCCTCAATTCCTGAGAGTATGACCAGAGCCAAAACCAAGAGTTGGATGCTTAAAGGACTGACAGGTGCCCTAGGCCATAATCTTTAAAGTACTTTCTCTTTGGAAGTTTTAAATTAATTCGATGGGAAAATATAACAAATAGTATCATTACTATCTTTTGATATTAACCATAATAACATAATTATTTAATTATAAAATTTTATGTGTAGAGATTGAATAAAGCTTAACACATTCCTAAAAGTAGGTACATTGATAATTCAAGGAGAAGTCTAATCAAAAATCCTACCTAAGGTAAAGAAAACTTCAAATATGACCATAGTTTATCCACAAATCCTAAAATTATTATATCTTCATTACAATAAAGGTCAATATACTTTAACTTTCCCAAAATTCCTTCTGAAGTGTTTAGAATCACCATACACCCATCTAAAGAAAAACTCTAGCAAAAAATCCATATTAGTGTCTTGGGCCAAGTTCATTAGAAGTAGCCTGTAAGAGGAGGATTTCTGTGCAAGAAATTTATTAAAGAAGTGATCCCAAGGAAGATTGGAAGGGAATAGAGGAAAGAGTACAAGGGAACAAAAGGAGGCCAAGCAAGTGTATGTTTTCAGGTAAATCCCCTATCTTCACCTGATCCTACAGAGGAACTCTGGAGTGTGAAGTATGCCTCAGGTTTGTTCTGAGGCCAGAAAGTGGACTTTTGCCTTCTCAGAGACTAGGCCTTGATTGCCTAAGGATCATTCCAGAGGGGAGTAAATTCCCAGGTACCTCTAATTCACTCTGCCTGTGGGTAGATGTCTCCAGTAGCCCAAGAAGTGTCCTCAGGGGAAGGTTAGGAACATAAACTATTAGGAGCAAAACATACAAAAGGACATCTGGGCGAACATAAGAGGATTCAGAGAATCAGTGTGGAGCATTACTCATGTGTGTTAAAATAGTAACTTGCAATTAGTACTAGATTTATTATTGTTACCAGATATGCTAAATAACCCAAAACTCGTTAAATAAATTAAATAAAAATGTACATCTTCAAGCAAATACAATACAAGTATTGAAATGATAATGGGAAATTTTGTATTGACATGGAAATATCTTCGTGATGTAGTATGTATGAAAACGCAAGTTACAGAACAATATGTGTAGTAAGTACAATCACATGAAATCTTAATTTAAGGACCTGGCAGGAGAAATAGGAAAATATTGTCAAGGGTGGGATGACTTGTGCTTCTCATGATTTTATTATTTTATTTTGGGCTTTTTGTATATAAGATGTATTAGTGTTGCAATATTTTTTATAATTTGATTTTGAAATCCAACAATTTATATCATGATTTATAAAGAGATGAGATGGACATGATTTCCACAGGAAAGTAAATCTTTAAAGGCAGACAACACAGAAGGAGGTACTCTAAGCATGGTGAATTCTAGGAAGTTGTGACATAAAATATGTTTCCAAAGCATCGTTAGTAAATACATTGGTGTTAAGCAGATACAATAAAGGTCATTAGCTTGATCGATCAGTTAAAAGCCTACAGACTGAATAGGAATCCTTTCCCTATGGGAAAGGCCCCAGTTCCATGGATGGGGTTTATCAAGTCCCTAGTGGGACAATGGTGCCATTACTTCTGTTCAAGAATTTATGACACTGTTTCAGTCTTAAAGAGGGATCAACGTTCTTAGAAAATACCAGTTGATAGTTTGGAGAAGGGTCTGATTACAGACCCAGGGCTACAAAAGAAGTGAAAACATAGTGGAGAGAACTGTTACTCTGGAGGCACTAGGGTGACATCTAAAGGCATCAGGCCTTTTGGCATGAATTAGACTTGGAATAATACTGCCACGTTTACTACAATTGCTGAGACAAATGAATCCAAGTTTTCCAAGTTGAATTAATGTGATAGGTTAGGCCTGCTTCCATTATGAGTAATTGAGAATTCAATGCAAATCACCTTAAAAAAGAAATGAAAACAAAAACAAAAGGTAGAATTTATCAGGAGAACTGGAACAAGGAAGACAATGAAGGCTTTCAAGGTTCAGTTTCAATCTATGTGTTGGTTCTGTGCTGGGCATCTTTTCTGTTTGCTCTATGTTCCTGCAGGCTTTTTACTTCTGGTGACAAGATACATGCAAAATAATACAGAAATATACCTTATCCTTTTAACATCCCTTAGCAGAAAGGATAATTTTCTTTCCCCAACAGTTCTATAAAATCTAGCATTTGAGTCTCATTGCATTGTGTTGGGTAACATGTCTTTTCCAGAACTATTATCAAAGGGGTGCAAAATTCTGATGTCAGTGTTAAGATCACATTATCTCAAATGGATGCTCTGTGGAATCTGCTGCATCCAAACCCTGTGGACGAAAGACATGCAGGGATGGTGAGTGCTGGAGGAAAATCAGAACTCTGCATCCATAAGGGTAAATGAAACCGGGTGAGCTCTCCTTTTACAAATATGTTTCCTCTCTCAGAGAAAATTGGAACAGTGAATGGAAGTATGCTAAACTTTCTAGTGAGGAACATCAGAGTCAAGTTGATGAGGCAAAAAAAAAAAAAAAGAAAGAAAAAGAAGAAAAAAGAAAAAGAAAACAGCAGCAATAAGTCATTGTTGACAATAGATTCTGTTATTTATAAATTTTAGAAATGATGTTAACTATTTTGGGACAAGGTCGACAAATATATCTTTTATTATTTTTTTATTTGTTTTCAGTTTCCTAGAGTATGAGTCATCTAGGATGCTTTTAATAATAAATTTAAAGTGAAGTTTCCTTTATCAAACCTAACAATGTTCATTTCAAAGATCTCCATTTAATTTAGGAAGTACTATTTTTGAGTTCCCAGATACTAATTGTAAGGAATAGATGAAACATACCTAGTGCAAGCCCATTTTTAAAGAAATTGGGATTTATAACAATGTTATTTTTATCAACATTATATTTAAAAAATATACACACCTGCTCCTGTAATTTTTTTTATCATGATAATTATACTCTTTAATTCCCATCAGCTGGTACACCTACCCCCCCATACATCTCCCTCTGGTAACCATCAGTTTGTTCTCTATAGTTAAGAGTCTGTTTCTTAATTTGTTTCTCTTTCTTTTGCTCATTTTTTCCTTAAATTCCACATATGAGTGAAATTATATGGTATTTGTCTTTCTCTGACTGACTTATTTCACTTGGCATTATACATTCTTGCTCCATCCATGTTGCTGCAAGCCACAAAAGATCTCAAATAACCAAACCAATCTTGAAAGAGAAAAATAAAACTGGAGATATAGCAATTCCAGACTTCAAGTTACGTTACAAAGCTATAGAAATCAAAACAATATGGTACTGACACAAAAATTGACACAAAGATCAATGGAACAGAATAAAAAGCCCAGAAATAATCCACAATAATTATATGATCAATTAATCAACAAAAGAGGAAAGAATATCCAATGGAAACAAGATAGTCTCTTCAACAAATGGTATTGGGGAAACTGGACAGCTACATGCAAAAGAATGAAACTGGACACTCTCTTACACCATACACAAAACATAAACTCAAAATGGATTAAAGACCTAAATGTGAGACAAGAAACTATAAAAATCCTAGAAGATTAACACAGGCCATAATTTCTCTGGCATTAGCTGTAGCAAAATTTCCCTAGGTATGTCTCCTGAGGCAAGGGAAATAAAAGCAAAAATAAACTACATCAAAATGAAGTGCCTTGCACAGTGAAGGAAACAATCAACAAAACTAAAAGAAAACCTACTGAATGGAAGAAGATATTTTCAAATGATATATCTGATAAAGGGTTACTATCCAAAATATCTGAAGAACTAATACAACTCAATAGCCAAAAACCAAATAATCCAATTAAAATGTGGGCAGAAGACATAAACAGACATTTCTTGAAAGAAGACGTACAGATAGCCAACAGATACATGCAAAAATGCTCAACATCACTCAACATCACTCATCATCAGGGAAATATAAGTCAAAACTACAATGAGAGATCACCTTATTCCTGTCAGAATGGCTAAAGTCAACACAAGAAACCTGCATAATTTTTTAACTTTTTTATTTATTATACTTAGTTACACTAATACATAGTTGGAGACTTAATGTTTAAATTTTAAAATAAATTAGTCATGCAATTTATAACAATTTAGCATATATTAGCATACATATTGAGTTTAAATGTCACTCCACTTTTAACATTGCATTTATTGTCATGACCAAAAACAGGTAATGATTGATGATACTTACCTCTACCTCCAGACCTAGGTAGAGTTCATATTAATAGAAAAGTAGAGTCAGGTAAGTTGATATTTTGCAGCACTGAAAGCAAATGCATATAAAGATTATATAACTGCCCCTCGCCTTCATCTCTAATCTCTTTTTAGTGGGTTACCTATCAACCTTGGCACCTTCACATCAAACTAAGACAAGGGAATGCAGTTGCTCACTGATTAAAGAAAGATACCAGATACCTGATAAAATATAAGGTATTTTACTGTATACAGTGATAAAATGTATATATTTGTACATTAATTAATTGGTTTAAATAGGCCATCCTATTGACCCAGACACTATTTCAATTACGTGGGCAACCAATCTATATAGAGCTAGGTGTAGATCCAGTACTTGCGTTTGATAAAGAAGTTGTATAATGCAATTCCAGTATGTTCTTCCATGAAAATTTTTTAGGTGTTGAAAATTCAATGTAAAGTAAAATGTCTAATATATCTTAAATGACTAGAAATGTAGTATCCAGAAATTCAGAGTGATAAAAATGGATTTTTAAGTAACCTCTACTGACCTATAGGAGTAGGCAGAAACTACTTCTGGGAAGCTCAAAACCTCAACTGAGAAGCACCGATGAGAAAAAAAGGAAAAGCAGATGATAATGTAAGAGGCTTCTAACAACTATACCAATTCAACAATGAAACAATCTGGTTTAGAAGTTAACGGGCTTTCCAAAACAGGAAGGAATGGACAAAGAAATGTGCATTTATTAAACAACTATTGTGCTGGTCTCTATAATCAGAATATTGTATGTATTACCTCATCAAATCCCCACCCACCCATGAAGTGGCTAATATTACCCTCATTTAGATGAGGAAAACAGACTCAGGGGAATGTTCCAGACCCCAGAGCTGGAGAGAAGTACAGCCAAGATGTAATCCCGTCTATTTGACTCCAAAAACTATAACTAGTAGAGATGGGATGAACACCTGTTAAGAACCTCAAAAAGGAGATTATTTCCATGGTTGATGACAAGTAGACTAGATGATTATTTAAAGTCTTTTCGGTGATGGGGTAATTGGGTGATGGATATTAAGGAGGGCACTTGATGTAAAGAGCCCTGGGTGTTATATGCAACTGATGAATCACTAAATTCTAGCCCTGAAACTAATAATACATTATATGTTAACTAAACTCAATTAGGGATGCCTGGGTGGCTCAGTCGGTTAAGCGTCTGCCTTCAGCTCAGGTCATGATCCCAGGGTCCTGGGATCGAGTCCTGCCTCGGGCTCCCTGCTCAGAAGGGAGCCTGCTTCTCCCTCTGCTGCTCTTCCTGCTTGTGCTCTCTCTCACTATGTCAAATAAATAAATAAGATCTTTAAAAAAAATAAACCCAATTAAAAAAATAAAGTCTTTCCAAACTCTAAAATAGTACGACTTTGTTAGGGGCAAAAATTTAATTATAGGCTAACCCACTAACTTTTTCAAAGGCTACTTTTAACCACTCCCCAGGACTGGTTAATAATACCACTGATGTTATATATAGAATATATACCAAACATAATATCACCAGTATTATATATCAAATGTAGTATCACCTGTATTGCAGAATACCTTGTGAGATACATCTATATAAATAGATATAGAGCTAAATCTATAGATCTATTTAAGTGTGTGTGCGTGTGTATATATATGTGTGTGTGTGTGTGTATATATATGTGTGTGTGTGTGTGTATATATGTGTGTGTGTGTGTGTGTATGTGTGTGTGTGTGTATATATATATAATCTCCCCAGGGCACCCTGTCCGACAGGGACCGGAGAGCTAGGATAGAGGTTGGCATTTTTCAAAGGAAATTTTCCTACAACTGGAAAAGTCAGTTGAGCTTTACTTTCCTGGCATCATGGTTTATAGCTTTGACATCTTCCTGTGTAATGACCCCTCAGGTGAAAAGAAAGGTCAGAATCAATAGGCCATTCTTTGTCTGAACGTTGACAAGAGGGCATAATATTCACCCTCACTAATAACGGATACACCACTCAGCCTTCTAATTGTTCCTGGCAAGTCTCCACGCAAACTGCCCATTGCACTGATAGAAAGTTGTTGTTCTGTCTTTTTCAGTCTCCTTTAAAGATGGAAACTTCCCATAGTTAAGCATAAAGGTTTATCATAAACAGTATTTAAAATAATGGACTGTTGCATATGCATGTATAAAATTATTTTTTATTACAAGCCATTGAAATCAAACCATTTTTGGTATTCAGGTTTTGAAATTCAATGAAGTATTTGTGTCAAACGGCTTAATTGAAATTAAAATGTGCTTTCGATAATGTGTTGAGCAGGATTAACTTCCTGACCAGGCATTTGGCTCTAAACCTGAATAATGTGCAGAGGGGCAGTTGAAAGAACAGAGAAAGTGATATGAAGAGAGTTAACTAGAAAGCATGCTAAATGTTTTAGTAATAGTTATATTAATTGTTCAAAATTTTTGAATAGAAACTGATTTCTATTTTTCTTCTTGTACTATCTTCTCAACTTAAGCAACATGTAGTTGGAAGTGTGGAGAAACAAAGAAAAGAATGAAAAAAAGAATCAACAGGGTTATTTTCTCTTTACATTTCACTTGGCGGAAAAGCAGAAAAAAATCAGAGATAGGCAGAGGGAGCTTCAAGCACACCAAAATGGACAAAGAAAGGAGGCCAGGATGACTCATTGAAAAGGGAATGGTACTTACAAACTTTCTCTGCTACTACTCTGACTTGAACACTCCTTACTGCATAATATAGGATCACTTATTTTCTAAATGACCCTACTATATTTATTTCAATTTGTGATATAATCTTTTTTTTCACTGCATTTACAGTGGTTAGAGTCAAAAGACATCTCAGCGTTCTAATACTTTTTCTTGTTTCTCTCTCAAATAAAGATATTAGAAATGGCCGTGTGCGTAGGTCTACGCTTATCTTTCAGACCGGCACATCTCATCCCCCTTTCTCTGTTAAAGGCAAAACCCTCAGCTTCCTTTTGCCAGGGAATAACTCTGCCCTTGGCTAAGTCAGAACATCTGGAGCCTGAGCTCATGGTCCTTGGAAGATAAGCAAAAATAAAATTGTGCTGAATTCCCATTGTCTTCTCTAATAAGCACTTTATAAGAGAATGATAGTCTCCTTGGGAATAGGAAGAATCATTGAAATAATCACATTCAATCCTGGACCAAGTCTGTAATTAGGAAGCAATTGAGAAAGGGGAGCAAGACTGCAAACCTTGTGGGGACCCTGACATTCGTGCATGAACTGCAGGAGTGACAGGAGGAATCAAGGCACAGAGAGACTGAAATTTTGGCACTCAGAAAAATATTTCTTCTGGCAAATTCACAAAGTTTAGTCAAATCACTGAAACAAGTCTATTTGGAGAACATGAAATGCTGGATTATAAAATTTTAACAGACCCATTTTACATGCGAACAAGAAAACATCTGCTTAACAGAAATAGCCACAATGTATCCTGAGGTCTCGAAAACATGGCTATATAAAGTTGGTATTTTTCCATTTAGAAGAAAAAGAGCAAAATCTTGTAGTAACTAGATAATGTAAATGTCTAAGGTAACCTAGTTGACCCAAACCAAATACATTCCACACAGCCCTCTTCTCTTACCATAGCAAGCCAGCCAAGTTTGGGAAGAGAAGCTACCTGATGCAAAATGACAAAGGATATGTGCTCGCTGCCGGTTTTGTCCTCATTTCTACATTTCTTCCTTTCAGATAATCTATTTAGATCACACTGCAATGAACAGTGGTAGACTTTATCCATATGGGTAGATGTCCACTTCTCCTTATGTGGTACTTCCATTGTTTCATGTTCTTTTCAGAAACTGAGAACTAAGTAGAACAGTTGCAAGAACAATACAAAAAATCTCCTTTATTTTTTGACACAGATTTCCCAATTAAGATTTTACCATCTTTCTTATACCACAAATCATTCTGGCTCTCATTCTCTCTTTTGTCTCCTTCTCTCTCTGTCCCATTTCTCTTTCTCTCCCTCTCTCTCTCATTCTCTCTCTCCCCCCCCTGATCAGAACAGACTATGGCACCAGAGTGTTTCCAAAAGAACAAAATCTTAAGAATGAATTTTCCTAATAGGTTCAGAATTTTCTCGATTTGGTTCCCCGATCTGATTAGATTTAAAAGAATTAATGACTTTTAATATGGGAAACAAACAGGGTTGCTGAGGAGAGGTGGGGGGTTAGGGTCACTGGGCGATGGGCATTAAGGAGGGCACTTGATGTAATGAGCATTGGGTCTTATATGCAACTCAAGAATCACTAAACTCTACCTCTGAAATTAATAATACACTATATGTTAATTAACCTAATTTAAATTTTAAAAAACATTAATGATTTTGTTTCCAATGATGAAAAGGGGCTGGTAGTCCATGGCACATAGTAATAAATGTTTACTCAAAATATCATTTCTACATACCTATAATCAAGTACCTATACAAGTCACGACTCTGAGTAACAAAATAATTGCTACATTAGAAAGTTTAGTCAAAATTGGCAGCATAATAGGGTTAGTTGGGATATTAGTTGGCTAGGGCTGTGATTACAAAGCACAAAAACCTGATGCAACAGTAATTAAATCTGCCCTATATTCCCCCAAGAGGTAGAAACTCCCCAGGACATAGAATCGGTGGGTACAAGTTAGAAGGACAACGTTTGAGCCAAAATAATATGAAATATTTTTAACACTCAGAACAATCCAAGCATAGATAAGTTGTCTTGAAACAAAATGCGTTTTCTTATTGAAGGTCACCACATGCTGGCTGAGCTACTTGGGGGGTGGAGGAATGCCCTTCAGTGGAGCACATACAAGCATCAGATTGTAAACCTATGTAATCTCTAAAATCCCTATCACTGACTGTAACTGCTAGTTAGTAGGACAGAGATTTTATATTTTGCATCTAAATTACCTACAACACCTAGAAAACAATCTCTTCAATATATTATAACAGAGTTTACATGTATGATAAACCAGAGTTCATATGATTATTTTACAGTGCTTATAATGTATCAGGAGATGTTGTATAGGTATTGTTTTATCCTTTGTGTATGTATGTACCCAAAACATACCATACATACAAAAATGAAAAAGACTCAATTAAATGTCTCTCAATTATGGTATTTGCTTTTACCGTAAACATTATTGTATGTATTAGTTATCTATTACCAGCATGTTGTTGAGTAACAAACTGCCCCAAACTTAGTGGCTTAAATCAACAACAATTTATTGTTTCATACTTATATATGGATTGGCTAAACAGTGCCTCCACTGTGAACCAGGCTCAGCAGCTATCAAGGGAGGTTGCTCAAGTATCTGTGGTCAGGTGATGAGCTGGCTGAAAACTAGCTGTCTAAGATAGTGGGGACCAGAAAGCTCTGTCCACGTTTCATCCTACAGCAAGCTAGCCTGGGCTTTTTCTTGGGTCTTAGCAGAGTTTCAAGAGACCAACCAGAGATAATGCAAGGCTTCCTGTGGGCTAGGCTTGGAACTGACATGCCAGCACTCCAATTCTAGGATGACTTGCTATGCGCCAAAGCAAGTCACAAGGCCAAAAGAGTAAATAGACTTTACCCATGGGAAAAGAAACAACATTGCCAAGGGCATGTATTCCAAAAGTGTGGAAAATAGGAAAACTTTAGCAATGGATGTATCACACTGTGCAAGTATATGTTTTGGCAGTCCCTATTGTGTATATGGCAAAAACTACATCAGTATTAACTATTATTAAGACAAGAAGCACAAAGGGTTACATTTAGAATGATTTTGTTTGTATTATTTTATTATTAAGAGGGTATGCTTTGGCTATATTTGCAAACTCAGTAGCAGAACTGTATTCATTTTCAATTGCTGTGCAACAAATTACCACAAATTTAGCAGATTAAACAACACATACATTGATTTCATAATTTCTGTAGGCCAGGAAACTGGGCAGGGCTTAGCTGGATCCTCTGCCCAAGGTCTCATGAGACTAAAATTAAGGTGTCGCCTGGGGCTAGGGTTTCATCTGAAGTCTGGGATAGCCTTCCCAACTCATGCTGTGTTGGCAAAGTTTATTTCCTTGAGGCTACAGAACTCATTTTAAGAAGAGCAAGAGAGAGAGTCTCTGGCCTCCAGACCCACTCTTAAACGTTTTTCTTGATTAGGTCACACCTACCCATGCAGGATAATCTTTTGATTACCTCAAACCAACTGATTTGGGACCTTAATTACATGTACAAAACCCCTCCATTTTGGTCATATAACATAACCTAATCATGGTGGTGATATCCATCATACTCGTAGGTCATAATTAAATGGGGGAGATGGAGTATGTATGCCATGCTTCCTCTTACTCTGCCATCTTAGAATTCTACATACCACACAAACCATTCTCAAACACCTTAAAAATATTCATCACATTTTTATTGATAGGATGCTTCTTGCCTAGGGGCGCCTGGGTGGCTCAGTCGTTAAGCGTCTGCCTTCGGCTCAGGTCATGATCCCAGGGTCCTGGGATCGAGCCCCACATCGGGCTCCCTGCTCAGCGGGAAGCCTGCTTCTCCCTCTCTCACTCCCCCTGCTTGTGTTCCCTCTCTCGCTGTGTCTTTCTCTGTCAAATAAATAAAAAAAAAACTTAAAAATAAAAGATGCTTGTCTATATGGTGCAGAACAAAGTCGATGAGGTCTTCCATAAAAATAACCTCTTCACATAGTTTTCTAACATCAATGGGCTCTGTGGTCTGATGGCTACTAAAATTAGTTTATTTGCTCAGTAAAAATCACTAAAACTCTGAGTCTAAACTTGAACCCTCTTCTTCGTATATTTAGATGTCTTGGAGGTTTGCTAAAACTATATCCTTTTCATAACTAATTGAGTAACACAGGGGGAATTAATATATCTAATATATCTATATATTTAGGCCAACACTGCCAAGGATCAGAAAAGAAATCTGTGTATTCAGTGTTTTGAAGGAGACTTCTACATAAAAAAAACATGCCACTCAAAGTGAACAGGGGAATAAGAAACAAAGATGAAATCTATCCAACTGAGCTCTAGTAATCAGGAAGATGTGGGACGGGTCATTTCTCGTGACTTCTAGTTTAAAAGAGAAGGTTCCAAAAGTGTAAGCTCTTGTTTTTTAGTCATAGGTAAAGTCAAAATGAGGTATAAGGAATTCAGGACACATTACCTGGGCCAATAATGTGGAAAAAGGTCTAAGCTGACTGTCATCCATGTGAGAATAAACTCTGGACCACCCCACTGGGGAGGCCAAGATACTCTCACAGAAGTCTATAAACTTTTAAGAAGTTCTGACAGAAGACTCAAAGGTGTTTCTGTAGTTCAGTGTGCGTATATGTATTTGCATATTTATGTGTGTTTGCATATATGTGTATTTGAATGTGCATGTTATGTTTGCATGTTTATGGGTTTGCTTTGTTTTGGTTTTAAGATTTTATTTAAGTAATCTCCACACCCAGTGTGGGGTTCAAACTCATAACCCTGAAATCAAGAGTTGCATGCTCCAGGAGTGCCTGGGTGGCTCAGTGGTTTAAGTGTTTTCCTTTGGCTGAGGTCATGATCCCAGGGTTTGGGATTGAGCTGGCATCAGGCTCCCTGCTCAGCAGAGAGCTTATTTCTCCCTCTTCCTTTGCCCCTCCCTGCCCTGCTCCTGTTCTCTCTCTCAAATAAATAAATAAATAAAATCTTTTTTTAAAAAAGAGTTGCATTCTCTCTACACCGACTGAACCAGCCAGGTGCCCCTGTGTGTGTATGTTTACTTAGATGTTTGTGTTTATTTGTATATCTGTATATGCATGTGTGTGTGTTTATGGGTTTGTGTGTGTGTGTTGTGTATTCATGTGTATTCGTGTTTGCGTTTCTAACCTACAAGTGCAATGCTCCAGTCCTCAGTACTCATTTTTATTTTAAAGCCACACAAAAGTGGCTATCACTGTTATGAGTTTCCTTCCAAGTACTGACACATCAAATGCAACAAAAAATCAGCACAAAGTATTTAAAAAGAGAAGAAAAAAAATATCAGAAATTGGACTTTGAAAGCTCCCAATACAGGAAAATACATATTTCCTTAAATTCAAGCTTTGGTTTGTTTGTATTTTTGTTTTAATGTGGTTTTCCCCACTCGCAAGGATCCCAAAGGACCCTGTCGACACTTTGCTGCTCAGGGATTTAAGACCTCCAGAGGTTGACTCTGGCAGACTGAGCAAGATCTTTGTGGACCACAGACCTATTTCTTTGGTTTATAAAGTAATTTAAGAAAACGGAATTCATTTTTTTAAGGCTGGGCATGTTCTCTAAAGCTCAACAGACTCTCCGTCTCTCTATCACATCACAACTAAGGGTGAGAGGCACCCTTTACTTAGTTTCCCTGGTTGCGGCAGAAGATACTGAGTTTGTGATCTCCGTCCCCTAGGACTGAGAGCACTGTGGGGGAGGCAGGTTTCAGGTTAACCTCTTTAGTGAAGGTGTGTTTTTAAATTGTTATTTCTCATGAAAATAAAATTATACAGACTACATATTAAATACAAAACCCATAAACATTATTTTATGCATCTTACATAGGCAATCATTAGCATCCTACAATTGACTCACGTTCACCTTTCTTTCCTTCTGTGGTTAAAATGAGATGCATGTGAGTGCTATAGACAGTGGGCATGAATGAAACTAAGGAGCACTCCCTTCTCTTTAGAGTTTGATCTTCCTTCCAAATATTTAGCGTCTTTCTGATTATGACTTGGGCTTTTGACTCTGTAAGAGACGTAATGCCATTTGAATACTGAAGATGGAAAAAGGTTTTCTGCAACCATATTTAACCCCTTTGGTCTGTCACAGGGAAGGAGGTCTTTGTCAACCCTTCTTGGCTAATGGCAGGAATCCATGGCCTTAAGTTTCCATTCTAAGGTACCTCGTGTATGACCTGGCACCATCCACCCCTTTACAGATGTCGTAGCTGCCTGTCTGGGAAAGGATTCTGAGCACACGGCTTCCTTTATCTTTCCAGTGGCTGCTTTGGCAAAAGCCTTCCTCCTGCTGTTCTGACTCCCTTTCCCTTCCCCATCTCCTGCTTCCATCTTTTTCTAATTATCCTCAAGCAGAATGACTCAAAATCCACATACACTCAAAATGAAATTCTTGTGGTTGGGGACAAGGAATTCAGAAGTAAATGTGCATGTACTGAAATGTCACGTAAGGGTAACCGGAGGGTGGGGAGGTGTTGTTGAACTAAAACATGCCTGATAACACAGCCAGCCCAGCAAACATGGAACGAAGGCATTTTATTTCACTTGACACCTCCAAACTTGCCTGGGAACTAATGTGTCACTTTGTCCTATGATTGTTTAGCCTTTTTAATATCTCTCATGCCCATCAGCACACACACGAATTGCCCACCCCTCAGCTCTTCCCTCATGCCCCACACTAGCCCCCCCCCCAGGCTTCTCTGTGGTTTTGAATCTGTTAAAGTGTGTGTTCACAAAGTGTCCTCCAAGTGTGAAACACACACTTCCTCCTGTCTCTGGTTTCTTCCCAGTTAAGTGTTATACTTAACTGTTCAGGGTTTATTTTTTTAAGTAAATTTGGTAAACAAATCCTTGCAGCATTGCTAATTCTGAATACTGTTCACTCCCAGATAACTTCTTTCTTTGCATCAGGTGTGTTTGGTGTATGAGCACAGGTGTGTGTGGGGTGTAAAATCCTTTTATTAAAAGAATATAATTGACTGGTGGTATTTCCAGGTAAAAGTAAATACTTTTGGTAAAAACAATCCAACACATTGTTGGAGAAGCTCCTTAAAGACTTTTTGACCTTCTTCAAATGATAGATAATAAAAACAAAACCTTTTTTTTGCTTCCTAAGCAGATGTTTAGGGGCAGTAATTATATTTTATAGGTGATAAATAGAAGATGTCTATTGGCCTCTAAGCTTCTGAATTCTCTGTTCCTACCACATTATCATTTTTCTAACATTTGGCTGTACAATATAAGCTTGGGTTTGGACATTAACCTCCACATCAACTTTTAACCAGGCTACTCTTCTTCCCATAGTGTGAATACCATTGGTATTTGTGTTGGAAATAGCCCAGACAGGGTGTGTGTGTGTTTGTGTAGGCCAACCACATGTGGGTGGGGTAATAAAAACAAAACCTCGGCATCGCATACCTTGAGAAAAAGGTGGATCAAGAGAGATAATGTGTGGTATAAATTAAAAATGACCTCAGATGGAAATTTTGTGGATACTATAAAAACACGAAAACAATCCATCTGTCAGCAGTGAGTGTACTATAATGGTGAACCATTCATTCTTCACATCTGAAGCTGGTATCTTCCTATCATTCTGGAGCACAACTCACACTTGCAATATTCCTTATTTTCTGTGGATCCGTGGGTATCATAAAGAGAAGGGTATTACTCATGTTTATCTTTGCCAATTTTATAACATGGACTACCTTTTAGGGATGAAAACCATCAAACTGCCAAATAGTTGAGATCGGTTCCCCAATATTTCAGGTTAATTAAAAAAAAAAACCCTGTTAAAAGGGAATTATATAAAAAAATAAATAAAAGGGAATTATACACAATGCCTTTGTTCGTGTAAGTCATGTATCTTTTATTTCTATGTTTAGGAGCAGAGATGTGGATAACAAATCCTCCAGAAGGCAGTGTGGAGCAGCAGGAAAGAGGAATGCTACAGGACCACGCACCTCTGGTCTGCAAGCCTGTTTCTGGCACTTACATCTGGGTGAACCAGGCCAATTACTTCAACAGTCCAGATCTCAATTTTTTAACTATAAAATCATGTAATAAGATCTATCCTAAAGTATTGTTGTAAGTATCAGGGCTAATATAATCTTTTGGTTATTGTAAGTCTAAATGCATGATAGATGATTATTATTCTTAGTATTATTTATTTTATGGAAAAATCCATATAATCAATTTATTGATTCTACAAAAAGCATCATAGAACATTTATGAATAGAATTATGTGGGTAATTGTATTCATAAATCATCTGTAATCTCTTAAACAGTCATAGTAATACCATGTCCATTGCAGTAGAAAGTCATCATTTTTCCACATGAGTTCTTTGGGCTTTTTGGCTCTCACCCTAATTGAACAGCAGAGAGGCTTTCAAGCTGCCTTTCCTAAAGTCATTGCTTCTCCTTAGCAGGCTTTCCAGCTCGCTGTACCCAGCTTTAGCCAGACCTTCGGAATTTTCTTAAATTTGACCATGACCTTCATGAAAATCTGTCCTCTCTCCATAACTGAGATAATTGCTTTTACACTTTACTGGATTCTACCAAATTCATGCCCTTGTCTTACAGGATAGTGTTATGAGCATTGAATGTAAAACTCTTATCATGGCTCCTGTCTCTGAATAATTGCATAATAACTGACATGTATTATAGTTATTAAGTCATCATCATCATCCTCATCATCATCCTAGATTTCTTTGTTAGTGTTTCTCCTTCCTGAGCTCTGGTAGTAATGGCCTCCCGATGATCAGTTCTTGGTCTGTTCAATTAGTCTTTTCTCACTAGGGTTTTCTTAAGGAAATCACCTACTCACTTAACTGTCTTACATTAATGGTATTCAGATGCAACTCCCTAGCCCAACCACTTGCTAAAGCTTCGGTTTTATACTTCCATCTGCTTCCATGATCTTTCCTCAGGTAGAGTATACTGTCATCATCCCCAGCAGAACCTGCACACCTAACCTCGATTCTCTTCCAAACTGAGCTGTTTGCTTTCTTTACCACTCCTCCCTAACCGGGCTATCTTCACCTCACCCCTATCCTTTCTCTAGCAAGATAGCAAGAGACAGGAGTCCTTGTTTTCTTAAATTTGTCCTTTCATCTTTGCTATGGTCATTCTCCTTGTTCAAATGTTCAATGCTTTGTCATTAAATCAATTCAACTGCCTTTTAATTGCCTTTTAGTGGAACTCTGGTCTTCTGTTACAGCCAACCCTAATTCAACAGGATACATTGCTATAGGAATGATTTTGAATGTCTTTTTTTTTTTTTTTGCTTGTTTATTGCAGAGCCTCCAAAGATACCTTAATGCCACCTATATTACATTAAAAATATTATATTACATTCGGGATGGATCAGAGGGAAATCAGATACTATGTCATTGTTAAAATCAATAGCAACAGTGTCCTTCATAGTGGCCTCTTACTGGTTTAGTAAAGATCTCCTATGGTTGTGAACCCTCCCAGGGCCTAAAACAACCTTCCCAATACACTCAAGTCTGAAGATTCCATTCTTCAAAATCATCTGTCAGCAGGATTTTCTAGATTTTTTTGTTTAATCCTTAGATCTTCTCTACTTATGGGATTTGGTCTTTAATGTTTCCTTAGTTACACTTGTTTAGGTTCTCAAGCTCTTGACTCAGAATTAATACAATTGCCTCATAAGGGTGCCTTGCTTTCCTGTAATATCCCACCCCAGGTCTTCCTGAAGGGAACTGCAGTAATGCTTACCCGAAAGCACATCTTTTGAGTTGTCTTGGAGTATTTCCCGTCTTGCCTGGCTTCATAGCTGTTTAATTATCTGCCTTTTGCTTCCTATTAGATCATGAACGACTCAGAGGCTATGCATGCATCAACCCTGTATCTCCACAGAAGACGGAGATGTATTGTTCAAATGGCAAACACTGAATATTTTCATATAAATGAATTATGTAAGATTTTATTTAGATGTAGTATTCAGCTAAAATTATATTGTTTCATCACTGGAAAGCATATGATAGATCAACCTATCATTCACTGTTACAATAAAATCATCTCTTTACAGATAGATAGGTTGAATGCCAGACACTGTATTCAGAGCACCATGATAAACATGACAAATCTCCTACTGGTGAAGAGCTCAACATATCATGAAGGAGACAAAGAGTACCACTGATGATACAGGAATACATACAAAGAGAGAGACAAAGAAAGGGCAGAGAAAAGTGACACAACAGAGGAGAGAGGGGGGACAGTTACAATATTGTTTTAAGATGAATGAGGTCTTTTTTTTTAAAGATTTTATTTATTTATTTGACAGAGAGAGACACAGCGAGAGAGGGAACACAAGCAGGGGGAGTGGGAGAGGGAGAAGCAGGCTCCCCGCTGAGCAGGGAGCCCGATGCAGGGCTCCATCCCAGGACCCTGGGATCATCACCTGAGCCGAAGGCAGACGCTTAACGCCTGAGCCACCCGGGCGCCCCAAGATGAATGAGGTCTTAAAAGATGAGCTCTCCTCCACTATTATTATATATTAGGAAGGATATCCAATAACTATTTTTAAAAATCTCCCAAATATCAATTCCTGTTCTCTTTTTTCTAGTACTAATTTCTCTGCTATGCTTCTATGCTTGTCTCCCCAGGTACATTTTGAAGATAACATACTAACTTCTCTCTTTTCAATTAGATTTGCTTTTTTGAACGTATAAGAAACTTTCATTTTCATATTCCACTCATAAGTTACTTTGTGAACTTCTGAAATTGAAAGCATACATAACTACAAGCTCACTCCATGGCTGCAATGGCAAGGATGTGCATTTTTCAAGTTGAAAAAAAAAAGTCATCTGCCTGGATACATGTCAAACCTAGAATTCAATCTCTAAATTATAGGCTGCCTACACATTCCTGTGCTTGTTTGTTCATCTCTCCAACTACACCTTTCATGTATGGCGTTTTTATTTTTCTCTGAATAGGAAGAAAATAGAGAAGATGTGTGAACCCACTGAAAGGAATTGAAGCTATAAAAATTGCATTTTCTTGTGGATCAGGACCACCAAAATACTCTAGATGCTCATATGAGATGCTAGTTCTCCTCTAGAATGGGTAAGTAGATAGTAAAGTGAAGTTTTGAGAGATGGGTCTACAAAGCCAGCTGGCCTGGATTTGTATCCCAATTCTGCCTCTTGCCAATTATGTGATTCTGTGCAAAACACTTTACCTCTCTGTTTCACCATATGGTTTGCCTGTCTAATAGACTTTTGGAATTAAATAGATTAATAGCACTACACCCTAGCTCACAGATTAATCATTTAATACATTTAAACCATTTTTATTGTATTCCTATTTCAAGTTCCTGTTTACTAAACTTACTATCCAGATTTTTGTTATTCAATATATAGACAAAGGAAGCTATATATAGTTCTATGGGACTTCTCTTTGTTCTTTCTTCCTGAGAATTAGCTGACACATTTAGAGCAATGACTAAATATTCCATGTTTCTCTGAGTAAAATTAGTTTCTCTGAGTAAAAAAAAAAATTAAAAATTCCAGAGACTATCTTTTGGTCTATTTCTTTTCATTCTATTGGTAAAATACCAACTTGTGCTTAGAATCTATTAACTCATGTATATTAGTACTTATTATTTATACATATACACACATTTATTTATCTCTCCTTGTTTGTCCTTTTTACTGTTCTGAATGAATCACCTGAATGGCTGTAGATGGTTTTCTCTGTGTGGTTCATTTAGATCATAATAAACTTTGACTGAATAAATTTAGAAGCCAAAGTAAGTCATACTTAGTCTTGCATAGCAAAGACAAGTCATGGTTCTGCAAGACAGAAACCCTTTGGCACAGACCTGATAATTTACCAAAGGGGAAAAAAAATTAATGTTCACATTTTCCTTGGATAGCTCAAAAAATATTTTTTGAAGTCCTGAATTTCTGCCATCATATAAACCTAGACATACATGAAAAATTTACATTTAATTTGGAACAATAGAATTTGTGAATATGTAAAAAGGATATTTAACTCTTCTTTCTTGTTGCTGCAATTCATTAAGGAAAAAACACCTATCATGTTTCTCCAAGAAAAATATTTTCATCAAGGAGTTGTAACAAAAATGCTGTAGGATGGCAGCATTTTCATGTCATGTGCCAACTCCATGTGTTTTGTAAGCTCAGATGTTTACAGTGTGGTGAGGATGTTAAACCACAACTCATAAAATGAAAAAACTAACAGAAAATCTCACTTGTATAGCTGAAACAAGCCAACTGTTTACACTTACATATTTTAATTCATAAGCCATAACCCAGCATCACAGAACTTTGTACATTGAACATAATTTCAGTGGAGAAAATGCAAAATATCCTCCTTCATAGACCTTACTCAGAATTAAAAAAAAGCATCATATGCAATTATCCTGTTAGAAATTTCACACAATTATTCCATACTTGAACTTCATTTCAATAATAATGATATACTTACTACTTCTAGAATGGATAACAGAGATCATCTGGCATATCTCTCCCTAATATGATATTAAGAGAAAGATGATTACATGCAAAGAATAAACCTGAAAGACTATACACCATTGTGTTAGTAATATTTTCCTCTAAAGAATAAGATCATGAGATTTTTACCTTACAGTGTATATAGTCCGGTATTTCTTTTTTTTTTTTAAGATTTTATTTATTTATTTGACAGAGAGAGATACAGCGAGAGAGGGAACACAAGCAGGGGGAGTGGGAGAGGGAGAAGCAAGCTTCCCGCTGAGCAGGGAGCCCGATGTGGGGCTCAATCCCAGGACTCTGGGATCACGACCCGAGCCAAAGGCAGCCACCCGGGCACCCCTAGTCCAGCATTTCATGAATGTTTTTAATTTGAACATAGGTTACTTTAGAAATTGGGGTAGTGGAGGAAACAATGCTATTCCTTTTTAAGTGTATTTTATTCTCTCATATCATTGTGGGCTGTGTGTACCTAGCAATATAAGTTTACCATTTGAGAATACTTAGTGTTCATTTAAACCAGGAAAAAAAATCAATTTATTAACAAATAACTTTCAATTAAGCTTGATATGCTCAAAGACAAAATCCTCTGATTAAACTTAAATTTTCATCAGTCTTTAAGAACAGATAACATATATACTAAATAGTCTTTCAAAGAAACTGTAATTTATTTTCAATCAAAATTCCTAGGTTTTGATTCAATGCCTTTTTATTAGCATCTTAAAATTCTACATAAACTCTTAACACTATTTGTTTGCCCATCAAATATTAGTCCACTATTGTCTCAGCTCTTGCTAAAATTCTACGAAACAAAAATACTTGATAGTAATTTCTTGCTTACATGTTAGCAGGTAAGATTGAGAAGCTCTTCTATTCTTTGCTTTCTTTGTTTTGGGACTAAAGAGCCACTAGTTTTTGTTTTGTTTTGTTTTTTTGTTTGTTTTAATGAACCTAACAAGTGTGGTTGGAAGCTCCCAAAAGGAGAGAAGCAGGATGCTTTTTAAAACCTAGGTCAGAATTGACCCACTGGTACTGCATTCAGTGAGGAACTCTATCCCTCCTGTGGAGGTGGGGTTGGAGGTAGGGAGCAAATTTGGGCAAATAATGATTGCATCTACTTAAGCTGTATCTACTGCTATGCTAAGTATGAGAGCTATGAACAACAGTGGCGTGTGCTAAGTGTCATAGGTTAGAGATCTACAAGAAATGGAAAAAGAGTTGAAGATGTCATTCTTTTGGAGGAGGTGGAAAACTCTTTATGGAGGCCATAATATTAGAACTAGGTCTGTAGAAAAAGTATGAGTTCGCAAGGAGAACAGATAGGTGAGAGCATTTCAGTCAGAGGGCACAGCATATAAAAAACAATTGGCAATACAGAGTCACAGAAAACATTACTTGATTAACAAGACATGTGCAACATATGGATTGAAAATACATTGCAAGGGGAGAAGCAGTAGGATTGAGGCTTAGAGATAATTGTAAAATATTTTCACCATAATGCTAGAACATTTGGAATTTATTTTGTGGGTTATGAGAGGTGTATGAATTACTTTATACTGCATGCCAATCTATCACCAAATATAGTGGCTTAAAACAACAGTTGGCAGCATAACAAACTAATAGATTTTTAGTGGCTTGAAACAACACCATTTTTTGGTTAATGATTCTTTGGGTCAGAAATAGGGACTGGGTTCAGGGAGGTGGTTCTTCTAATCTCAGTTGGGCTCACTCATGTGATGTGGCTGCAGCATTACTGGGTAAATAGGAAGCTGCTTTGATTATGGGCCAACTGCAATTTCATCCTTCAATGGACTAGCCCAAGTTTGTTGCCCTGCGGAAGACAGAGAGGTCTCAGGAGAGTGGGTGGGATTATGTAAGTCCTCAAGAGGCCCATATTTGGAAGCTATACTCAACACCTTTTGCTTCATTCTGTTGGATAAAGTGAATGACAAGACCAACACAGGGAAAATAGACTCCAGTTGTTGATAGTGAGTGCGTCAAAGTCACATTGTGCATGGAATGGAAACTGAGAGGAATGAAAGGTCACGTTCATTTTTGCAGTTTACCAAAAGGAACTTTTGGATAATTTAATTTGCACAGTGGTTACAAACTGAGTGTTGGATTTATTTCAAATCTCTTCACCTAGGTTGTAGGTAAAGAAAATCCAGAAACAAGAAAAAAACAAGGACTATAGGAACTGAAAATATTAGAGCATTTCTAAGGGAAGTTATGAGAGACAACAACATTTTCTTTCTAAGGGACTTTGAAACCCTGGCACACCAAGGCAGTCTCTTCTTGCTTCTCTCACTGGCCAAGCAGAAAGCACTCTCAGTTAAAAGCAAACCAAAACAAACAAAAAATACACAAACAAAACAAAACATCGTGTCACATGGCAACAATATCATAAAATAAAGAATAATTTCAATTAAACAGTATTATCTTTAAAATGAAAAAATCATGGAGCACCTGGGTGGCTCAGTTATTAAGCATCTGCCTTCGGCTCAGGTCATGATCCCAGGGTCCTGGGATCAAGTCCCACATCAGGCTCCCTGCTCTGCAGGAAGCCTGCATCTCCCTCTCCCACTCCCCCTGCTTGTGTTCCTGCTCTCACTATGTCTCTCTCTGTCAAATAAATAAATAAAATCTTTAAAAAAAATAAATAAATAAAATGAAAAAAATCATTGTGAATGTTAAAAGGACATTCAGTATTTGTATATGAACTGAATTTGGTGTATTTTGAGATAGCGGCATAACTTGGGGGCACTATATTGGAGAATGAACCTGGTTTTGAGACACCAGTGTCTTATCCATGGGCCCTTTGAAAAAGATAGTAATAAGAAAGAGAGAAAAGAAATTAAAGGCCAAACATAATGGATACTGGAGGAATTGTCAATGGACCAGAGGTTTTAAAGCAGTAGAGAATCGTTGGTGTGTTTATTGATGGAAAAACTGAAATAGAGAAAAAAGCATGAGTGGGAACATAATGCAGGGATGGTAGGTCTCTTTCCTCTATGTGGACTTTCAAAAAGACTCTAAACCCTCAGCTATAATTTACTGTCCATACAGAGACACTTTTGAGAGTACTAGTATATAAGATGCATAAACCAGGGCTTTCCTGAGCAATAGTGACATATGGTCATACTACTCAAAGAGAGCTTCCTAGCAGAATACAAAAGTGTGATATGTACAGTAATTAGACAATGATGATTTTAGTCTCTGAGAAGAGCTGGGATTCTGGCCTCTTTCTTCTCCTTGCCCTAAAAGGAAGGCTCATTTCAAACTTTTTTCCGGCCAAAGCTTTGATATCTATCATTTTCTAATCAGCTGGAGGATTTGCCTGAGACAGTCTTCCTTGTTCTCTAATCAAATAGAAGTAGGTATGAATTAAAGAAAGATGAAATCCCCAACAAGCACAAGTAACTGGTGTGTTCAGGACAATATTTGGATAAAGAACCATAAGGGAAAGTGAATTCCTGCTTAAGAAATACAAGGAGGAGGGGCGCCTGGGTGGCTCAGTCGGTTAAGCAGCTGCCTTCGGCTCAGGTCATGATCCCAGGGTCCTGGGATCGAGCCCCGCATCGGGCTCCCCACTCAGCAGGAAGCCTGCTTCTCCCTCTCCCACTCCCCCTGCTTGTGTTCCCTCTCTCGCTGTGTCTCTGTCAAATAAATAAATAAAATCTTAAAAAAAAAGAAATACAAGGAGGATTCAAATTTGGTATCAATAAAAATGTCACTTCATTTTTCCTTGTAAACTGGTAAGGGCTGGACATTCCCATTATCATTCATTAAGAGTTCTTGCATTGGGTTTGCTAAGGACTGGGTAGGTCAGTGGTGAAGCAAGTCTAGAAAGGCAATATCCCTTGGGAGGTTTGTAGGAAAGAAGAAAAGAGATACCTCTTTCAAACATAAGGTATATTTCTAAAAATAGTGTCCTGAATTTTGAGGTCATGTTATGAATAACAGAAGTCCTCAGGAACACAACCACATTTGATTGTTTTATGAACATCCAGATCAAAGAAAGAACTGTTACTTGTGGTGGAAAGGATAGGAGCATGACATGATGTTGAATTTGATACATGTGGCTTCTTCCAGCGGAAAGAGCCGTAGCAGAGACTGGGTGAGAGCTTTCAGCAAGATGTTGGCACTGTCACGGGATTCGTACACTAAGGAAGTGTAAGAAAAGCAACATATTCTACACAATAGGTTTGCCTAGGTCAAGCCTTGTCCCTTCCCTGTCCTTGAAGTTCCATGGGAGATGGGGAGGACCCATCATTCTCACGGGAACTTCAGGCCGTAATCCTCCATCAACGAAGATGGAGTATGAGAAAGACCTCCACAACCTGCTTCTTCCTACTCTTAGGATGTGTGAGAAACTGAATGGGACAGGAAGGTTAATGCAGAGGAGCAGGCTTGTGTTTATGGTGGTGATCACATCCTGGGGCAGAGCAAAGCTTCCTCTGCTTCACTTGGCCCCTCCACTAGCCCTGACTGTGTAGCCCTGTTTTCAGAACACTTCTCCTTTCCCTTCCTTCCTCTCCTTTCCCCTCACTAGATTCATGTTGGCTATGTGCAACGAAGCATGGACTTTTGTCTTTGACACTAATGAACAGACTAATGGAAAAATACATTTCAATTATCACAACAAGTAAGTTGAGCGGTCACTTAGTTCACATGCCTGAGCTACTTGATTTCTATTCCTGTGGTGCACAAAATTAGAAAAATATTAATCCAGAATACTGTGGGAATGAGCAAGAGAATCTGCCGAGACACATTTTCTCACACATAAGTCACTGAACACACCTGGAACTTCCCATCTTGCATTTAGACCTTGCCATTCCTTTCCCAAGAGCTGTGTCAGGGTTTTGGCTTTTCCTCTTCCAGTTTTTATTGTTTTAAGATCTCCTTCTCACCTTTAAGCAAACATTTCCACATCCTGCTTAATGAAGATACGCCTTTGGAAATAATAACTGGAAATCATGGTTATTTTGTGTCATCAGTTTTGGTGTTTGATATATCAGCTTATTAAAGTTTAGAACACAATAGCAAAGAGTAAATGCAATGGGTATTGGTAGTCATAGGTGAATTTTTAAATTCAACATTAGATTGATTTGTTCTTTGTTATGAGTGTTTTTATAGCTATGTGTATAATTGGTGAATTATATTATACAATTATTACCTTATAAAGTCAGCTTAGTAAAGGACATTTTAGCCAAATAAGGCAGAGAACAAATGGTTATTGAATGTGCCAAGCAGCACTAGCTTCCAAGCTCAAGTCTTCTTTTGAAACAAGTTTAATTTACCCCATTTTTTTTAAGTTCAGAAAAAGTACCTCATAGTTACCAAGAAACAGAAAATTGGTTTGAACTCAGAAGTTTGTGGTGAGCTCTGATGGCACTATCATTTATTGACATCAGTATTCTTCAAAGAGTCAAGCACAGAATTTACCATTAATTTACTTTTTTTGAATAATCCAGAAATCTTAGAAATCATCAAAAAGGTTGAAATAATAAAAAAAGTAAGACCCTCTTACTTGTAGCTGGTGAAAATGTTAATTTCAGACAAAACTAATTTTATATGGTGTTTCCCCATCAGGACACAATCTATAAAAATGCAATTTCTCATGTAAGGTTAAATAAATTCTGTCTCTTTATGTTATTTATTACTCATAGAGCTATAGAGATGCCAAACTCTCTATCTCCCACATGTCCTGAAGACAATGGAGGGTTAGCACATGTTCATAAAAGAATTCCCACGGTCAGTTGCTTCTCCACTGGAGAATAAAAAAGGGAAAAAAGCATCGCTAATTTTAATTAAGAAATAAGTCAGAAGAAAAACGTTTTGTAGAAAAGGACACAAATTACGCCTAGATTTCAGAAAGCATTGACTGAGGGATTTGGGACTTAGTGTTGCCTTCACCTTTCAAGTATAATGAGGAGATTCAGTTATTGAAGCCAGTAAAACTGGTACCCTAAGAATTAATGAGTGAATTTGGCTCCACTCAGCAGGTTTGAAATGTCATCGATATTTGTGGAGACAGTATCTTCCATTTTATATTTTTTAAATATATCCAGTAGTTCTGTTAGTCTTGTACAGCTCCTAAAGTCTTGACTTACAGGAAGTGTGTTTCCACACCAAGTTTATCCACAATAAGATACACTACTAAGGAATGAACTGTCTCTTAATGGTGATAATACCTTGCTTTGTATAAGAGGAGAAAGGTAAATGCACACTAATGCAATAAAACCAAAAACCAATTATATACTCAAACCTCTGTGTATTTGTCCTGCCATCAGGATCTCGTTATCTCTTTCAACACACACACACACACACACACACACACACACACACACATATATGCACGCACTTTTGAATTTAAAATTGGTAAATCTTCCAAAAGTCAACTCTCTTAAGTCCTGCAAAAATTTACTCCCATCAATTTACATTAAACCTGAAATTGAAATAATTCTAGCTCAGAGTTCAGTTATATTTGGGCTGATGCCAGAAAGGAACTGAATAACACCTCCTTTAAGAGACCAGCAGAGGGGAAAGGAATGATTGGAAATCAAAAAGTTTGACTATTTCTCTGAGTTTCAAATTCTTTGTCTCCCAAGTATCGCGATATCAATATAAGTACTAAATAACATAATGTATGTAATAAAGAGTTTGGATGATTGTGCAGTATTGTTCTTCAATAGATCCTGCTGTATACTTGCTGTCTCTCAAAGTGGGTCTATGCATTTCACATAACCCAACGGAGTGTATAGCCTCAATGAAGACTTCTGGATGTTGTACCAACCCTCTTCTGTCCCTTACTTTTCAATAGACTACAGGAGTGAATTCAGATCACTACTATATTTACTTTTAATGTTTTTCTCTCTCTCTTTTTGCATTATAATTGCATCACTTTTTAGTAATGCCTGTGTCCCTGACCGTAATCACTGATTAAGTCAGAGATGTAGATAAACCCTCCCTATTTATTTTCCTCTTTACATATAAAGCAATATGTTAAATGGAAGTTTTAAATGAAGTCCCATTTATGAAAGATTACTGAGAAACATGTCAGTTATGACTTACTACACTAGAAGTTTTCAATGACAATATCTGAAAAGTAATTATATAATACTTGGGCTCCTCACCCAGAAACCTCTTTCTCAGATTACAGATAATAAAGGATCAAAAGAATGTAGACAGATTAAGGGTCGAAAGAGTGGAGATTTTGTAAAAGGATTGCTGTGCTGGGGCTCTCAATGGTCCTTCCCACAAAGGCGGTGGGGGTGTGTGTGGCATGATTGAGACATCATCCCAAGGCTAGTAAGAGGGGCTCCAGCGTGCTCCAGCAAGCCTTACACACGTTCCCACCAGTGGAAGACACCAAGATGAATCATGCCTAAAAAAGACAAAGCCATCTCTCTTTGTTCTTTCTTTTTTTTTTTTTTTTTGGTGTAAAAAACACTTTTAATTTTATGAACCAGAAAATACCATTGTTAACATTCATTGTATATCCCAGGACTTTTCCATTCTTAAAACACCATACTTTGTTTTCAAACAAAGATTGGATTTTGTAAAGATCTGTTTTGAAACCCACTGTTTTGCTTAATGGTATACTTCAGACATCAGCATTATTTTTAATGTTTTTATTATGTTATGTTAATCACCATATATTACATCATTAGTTTTTGATGTAGTGTTCCATGATTCACTGTTTGCATCTAACACCCAGTGCTCCATGCAGAACGTGCCCTCTTTGATACCAGGCTAACCCATCCCCTCCTCCCCTCCCCTCCTTCGACAAAGCAGGAAAGAATGTCCGATGGAAAAAAGACAGTCTCTTCAACAAATGGTGTTGGGAAAATTGGACAGCCACATGCAGAAGAATGAAACTGGACCATTTCCTTACACCACACACAAAAATAGACTCAAAATGGTTGAAAGACCTAAATGTGAGACAGGAGTCCATCAAAATCCTAAAAGAAGGACACAGGCAGCAACCTCTTCGACCTCAGCTGCAACGACTCCTTCCTAGAAACATCACCAAAGGCAAGGGAAGCAAGGGCAAAAATGAACTATTGGGACTTCATCAAGATAAAAAGCTTTTGCACAGCAAAAGAAACAGTCAAGAAAACCAGAAGACAAAGCATTCTTGGTGGCAGAGAATGGGGATTGCAGCAGGAAAGTAACTGTACTTCCAATTGGAACAGGCAGGTCAAAGTTCATGAATCCCAGGGACTGAGGGTGATACATGTAGAAGGAAAATTATTATGGGGGCAATGACACTTACCCAAGAAGATATTCTGGTATAGCTAGAAGATTACAACAGTAAGAGTCTCCTGCAGGAAAAAGCTAAAGAGAATCATAGTAGCCAGGCAACAGAAAAGTATCAGTCATATCATGGAAGATAGAGTCCAAGGACACCAACAAGTTGCCTTCAAGGAACCCATAAGGACCCTGCAAGAGAAACCACAGCTTTAAATATTTGCTGGACTCAGGAAGCACGAAGCCTACATGTTATAGTACCAGTCAAGGAGGAACTTTCTTAGCTTTCTTCCCTTCATACCAACCTGAGGGATTAGAACTAACACCTAGCAGTGGGGTTAAAATTGAGTGACAAGGAGAGAGAAGATGGCCACAATTCATTTTTTCTGATAGCCAGAAGCTCCCCTGAGGCTGACCTTAGCTGGCAAAGGAATGGGAAGGCATATTTTCTTGAATAGAGATGAAAATACCAGTTAATACATGTGACTTGACACCTTAATTCACTGAACAAATGAGACTATGTTTACAACTTAAAGTGACCAAAGAATTTTTTAGTGTCTAAAAATGTGTAGGAATTCATGGGCTCTTCATCAAGCTTTCATCCCGTGATAGAGGATCATTTTCCTCTTCTGTACAGGTTTAAAAGGACAGTGGGAAACAAAAATAAATAAGCTCTCTACTACATCTAATGAGTCCTAATATAGATTATGTATGCACATTTACTCTCCATTAGTATATTAAAAAAATCAATGATTTAAAAAAAAAGCCTCTCATGTTAACTAAATAGAAAGGTAGTTGATGAGAGAGAGAGAGAGAGAGATGATTAATAAATAGAATGAAAATATTTACACACACATATGACTAACAAGGGGGTTACCTAGACATTCAAGGCAGTGTATGTGTATTGTACAAAGCCTGTTTGTATTTCTCTATTAGCAAGCTCTCTTCGTCCCATGGATAATACATACACCCAATCCTTTGAATAACTCTCTGGATTTCTAGAGTTGTCCCACCTTGTTACATAAAGCACATTTTGTAGAGTTTACCACAACAAAACAGTCTATTAATATTCCATTTCTTTCTTCCCTGGTTTTCCCCTTCCCAATGATTCTCTTCTTGGTACCTGAGCCTGGACCTAATCATCGATCATTTTAGGTACATTCTAACCATGGATCTAATTTCTGTCCATCTTGCTCCAGAGCCACACTTGCCCTGTTAAACCCTCAAACCTTGATCAATTTCACCATTTGTTTCCTATTTATCAATTCCCTTGAGGCTGAACAATGCTTGGGAATATTTCATTGGCTTGCTGATTGGCATCATTTCAGGTTATTATTCAGCCTCAGCTGCTCCCTCAATATTTCTTGGCAAGTTGTT
Source organism: Callorhinus ursinus (assembly GCF_003265705.2). Classification (NCBI taxonomy): domain Eukaryota; kingdom Metazoa; phylum Chordata; class Mammalia; order Carnivora; family Otariidae; genus Callorhinus; species Callorhinus ursinus. The sequence continues at coordinate 9,315,120 of NW_027397063.1, forward strand.
TTTGCAAAACCTTAATCCTATTCTTCGTCAATCCTTGAAAAGTCTACTAACATCAAACTACCTTCTCTTTTTAATAGCTGTTCTGTTTTACTTTTCTGGGAAAAATAATGGAGGCCTTCATTTATGAATATACCCTCACCAATCTCATATCTTCACTTTTCTATTTTTGTCATTCTTTTCCTTACTACCTTCTAAAATCAACTTTCTTTGTAAGATATATCATTTTTGAAAAATTTTTCCCCTCATTCATTACATTTTTTTCCTTAAATCAGTGCTTTTCACTTAGGGGCAGGGGAAGAAATTTTGACCCTTAGGAGACATTTACCATAGTATAGAAACATTTTTGATTGTCGTGACTGGGGAAGCAGTGCTATTGGCATCTGGTATGGAGGACTGGGGATGCTGCTGAACATCTTAAAATGCACAGGACAGCCAGTCCTACAGCAAAGAATTATCATGGCCATGAAGTCAACGGTGCTGATGTTGAGGAACCCTGCCCTAAGGATATGAAGTCCATAAGACTTCTTCTGACACACAAACACATAGAGACAGCTGGCTCTCCTTGATAACATTTCCTATACAATTCTACCCCAACTCTTTTTTCACTTCCAGATTCATTAAAAATCACACTATGTAGCTTATGTCTTTTCATTTTGTATACATAGGAATATTAATTCCTAACTACAACTTTTAAAAATTTACTAAATATAGCCCCAAGTCCATGTTGTCTAACTACACATTGATGATATTTGACATTAGAGAATAGTTCCTTCTGCTTGAAACTCTCAGCTCACTTTCTTATGATACAGTGAAAAAGGCATGGGCTTTGGAACTGAGAAATACTTTTTTAATCCTGGGTCTAAACTTCACTGCCTGGGTAACCTGGTCAAGCTATTTAATCTCACAGCTTCATATTCCACATCCTTCTCCCTTTGGATTCAGATCATATGCTATTTATTTTTATGTCTTTTCTCCTCCCAGTTCCTAACACTTGGCCGATATTGAAGGTTCAGGAAGTTGAAGAAATTACTGAATATCCTCTAGGTATGAATTCTATATTCCTATCCCCTGGACTTTCTTTTGACTTCCTTGATCTGTAGTTTCAAATCATGTCCAAATAGCTCTAAAAGGTCACTTTGTTCTACTCTCCCTCAATTTATCCATTTCTTCTGTCAATTTCATAGTATAACACATTATTGCCCCCACCTTGACTTTTATCAACTGTTGCAAAATAAATGAACAGATTGCATGTGGAAAAATGGTTTAGACTTATTTTGAGCAACTCCAGAGGACAGAACCAAAACCAGCATTTCAGTGTAAGAAAGAAATTACTCCTACTTAAGCTGTTCAGAATGAAAATGGGAAGTATGTTTGAGTCCGTGGTCATTCTGTTACTGGGGATAATGAGCAAAGGCTAACCTGTTAGCTTAGTAAGCTAGATTGAATGCCTGGAAGGAATCATGATATCAAGAACAATGGACCCAAAGGAAGGCAACATGGTTTAAGGTCCATTTGCCTTATTAGCTACATTCACCTTGATCAAGTTATTTGACTTCTCTAAACCTCAGTTTCTCATCTGTTAAATCTTACACAATTGATGTTAGATTTTGCATAACTTGTATAGGGAAATATTTTGTAATGTATAAAGCACTATATTTTTAAGTTATTATGACTTTAAGGATTTAGTTCCACTCTTGAATTCACTGTTTCAGTGATAAAAGTCATATGTTTATGTAGGTAATAATAGATGAAAATAGATATTTATCTACATACATATATATGTATATATTCATTTCCATTCTCATATCTTAATGAAAGAAATACAGAGCACAGAAAATTAGTTGTTTTCTATCAAAAATATAATACTAGTAATGAAAACGGCAAAAGTTTACTTTTTATTACTGTGAGGCATTACATAATATCAAATTTAAGCATGAAAAAGTCTCTCCTCAATTAACATATTCATTTTCATAATCTCAAGTTAATATTATTATTGTTCTAAAGAAACTGCTTTGAATTTCAGTCTCTTTAGATATTTGTAACTACCTACTCTGCTACTTTTTAAATAATTCATTAAAATTATTACTTAAGTCTTATTTGATTTATTTATAAACATATAGTAAACTTTAAATATTTTTCTAGAAAAAAATAAGCATTAAAAAAAGCAGACAAGAATATTAATCAAGTAAGCACCTTAACAAAAATTCATTTTTGACATTCTAACAATATTCTAAATTACAAAAAAAATATTTGAGAAATGAAGATTTTTCTCCTGTTTGCTGTTCTTCCCTACTCTGCTTTCCTGGTCTTCCTTACCAAATTGCAGGATCATTTGGCACTGTTCTAGCATAATCTGTTGAGAAAAACAAGAACACGGTTTCTATCTCAAGCTTGAGTTTTCCAGGATCTGCTGTTGCCACATCCCTTCTTGTTTGAGTTAATCACAAGGGTGGGGACACCGGCTATTCCCGACTTCAACAATTATCCTTTTGCCTCATACCCATGGGACAAGTGTTTATAGATAAAGTGATGATCTGCAGCTCCTTGAATGTGCTTCTCTGACCAACCTTGGGGGAAGAAAATGACAGGGCACAGAGTGTTTGGAATCACTCGTTCTTTATAATGCTTTCAAAAACTAAATATGTGTTGGATTTTCATAAGCTGTTTAAAAAAAAGCATCATGGTTTAGCTTTCATTTTGAAAACTAAGCAGGAAACAAGGAAAAGGGTTTTCCCTTGAACCATAAATATCATTTATTGTTGTTATTGTTGTGGCAGTCCAAGAAAATCAATAGTTCATGCATCATGGTTTTTATGAAAAAGAAATTTTCAAGGTTTTTAGGCCCCCCCAAATTTGCCCAGTCATTATTATACATCTAAAAGCACAGATTATTAAATCAATTACCCTCAAGTTTGGTGGTATGTTAGTCTATTTCTCTCTCTCTTGCAGTTTCTATGTATTGTCTTGAAAATGCCTTTTCTAAGCATCTGAAATTAGAAAAGCAGGATGGATTTAGCTAGCCTCTAAGCTCGAGCAGATTTCCAAAATCAATTTGAGATGTTTCTTGCTCTAGGGAATTGAACTCAAATTGTTAAATCTGTCCTCCTGCTTTGGTTGTCCTTCTCATTCAATACTTGTCTGCATTGCCTTCCCTTTAGAAATTGTTCAGTTTATAGAAAGTGTTGCTAAACCTGGGCTTATTTCTCTTGGTGTTCCATATTCACGTAGGGTTGATCTTTCTAAATATATAGTTTAGCAATTTTTTTGCTTTAGATTCCCATGAAATCTTCCAGTGATTGAAAACAATGGGTGAATAAAAACACAGTCGTGGGTTATTTTGCATATAGGTTAGACAAAACAAAATTTTTGCCAATAAATTGTTCTCTCGATTTTCATTTTGTTCTTAGGCTAGAAAACATCTAATGTTTAGGCTTCCTTCATAAACACTGCTTTTGCTTGTATCACTAAAGCAAACTAAGCCTGCTGTGATTAAAATTTTGATTAAATGGATCTTATAAGTTCTCATCACAAAAAAACATTTTTGGGAAAAAATTTTATACTCACAGTAAAAGCTGTTTTAAAACAAGAAATAGAAGACCATGTATTGAAATTTACATGGGCACGAAAGGAAAGAATATTAAGAGAAAATAACTCAGATGGACAAAAATTAGTAACGTCAAAAGATTTATTTAGGGGTGTCTGGATGGCTCAGTCAGTTAAGTGTCTGCCTTGGGCTCAGGTCATGATGGCAAGTCCTGAGATCAAGCCTACTTAGGCTCCCTGCTTCCACCAGTACTAGCTATACCTCCATGCTGCCATTCCAGTCTTGCTGTTTTGGCTATTTTGGAATAAACTGAGAAATCTTGGGAATATAAATTAATCTTTGTCAATGATTGTATCTTTAGATTTTAGGCAATTTATTTTCTACTTGTAAATCTACAATCTGTAAAAATGAAGAGTGAATTAGTACATTGGATTAAGAGATAATCTGTCATACTGTCACAAATCTGTGAATTTGTGCTGAAAATATGAAAAAAAAACCCACTTTATTTGACAAATAGTCATGCCATCTACATAGGGAATGCAAGCTTTAAGTATCCTCTGTATTTACCTTTAATTCAACAGTAAATCCATTCACAGAACCTTGTAAATCAGAAGGTATATTCCCCCCCCAAAAAAAATGCTGAGACAACTTCCTACCCATAACTCACACCTTTTAATTGACTCTTGGAAAATTCCATTGAAAAATGGTATTTAATGATGTCATGCAACCCTCCTCAAATAATGTGTCTAATCTTTGTATCTAATGCCTACAACTAACTTCCTTATGTTGATGAACTTAGTTTTAAATACAGTTGAAAGTAACTTTCTTTACTTTTTTTTTTTATCACTTATGGCATGGTTTTCAGATCTTGAAATATGCATCTCTTCAAGAAAGTTACACAGTCTTCTCTGAGATTGCCCCTTGTCTGAACTAAGTGTCCCTCATGTGGCTTGTCATAGAAATCTCTGGTAATCTTTAATATAGCACTTACCTTCTGTATTCCAATTTTTTTAAAAAAAACTTACATGTCTCCACAGTTATACCTTAAGATCCTGGAGGAAAAAGGGTCTATACTAGTCAAGTTCCAGCCAGAGGACCAGAACCAGTAGAAGCTATATGTTAATGGGCTTATTGAAAATAATTGGCTTGGTTGATTTTGGAGTCTGGCTAGTCAAGTCCAAAGTTAGAAGGCAGGCCTTTAGGAAGAACAGGCCAGATCTTCAGGGTGGGAACTGAAGCTTCAGTTACAAGCAGAACATCTTCTTCAGGGAAAGCTCAGTTCTGTTATTAATAATTTCGATTGATTAAATCAAACCCACCAAGATTATCCAGGATAGCTTTCTTACAGTAAATTGATTATAGACATTAATCACATCTACAAAAGATCTTCATAGGAACCCTAGTTTAGTGTTTGATTCAGTAACTAGGTAGCCTATGTAGCCTAGCCACACTGACAAAAACTTGACCACCACAGTTTTTTTCCCCACAACTCCCATAATAATAATAATAATAATAATAATATAATAATAAAAAATGTAAACATTCAGAAGAATAGAAACTTATACACCCACGTACTCCTCATCTAGATTTGAAATGTGTTAAAATTTGACAAATCTGCTCTATATCTGTGTATGTGTGTACATTTTTGAAGTTATTTGAAAATATATTCCAAACATCATTACACTATATCTCTAAGACCTTTAGCATGCATCTCCTAAGAATAACATTCTTCAAAATAACCACAATTGCATTACTCCCTCCCAAATAAATGAACAACAATCTTATAAAATTATCTAGCAATCATTTCATATCCAAAATTGTACAATTGTTCTGGAATAGTGAAGGAAAGAAGGAAGAAATTAAGGAATGAACCCATGAAGAAAGAAAGAAAGAAAGAGGGAATTTTGAAGTTTCCTCACAATTTAAGGTCAGCTAAGGGATGCGTGTATCTAAAACATCCCCTGTGTTATACTCTCTGGGACTCTAAGTTCAGTGTTGGGTAAGCTCCTTTCCCTGTCAATGACAGTTTGAAAGGGTGTGACTATTTATATTACTATTATTATTACTATTATTATTGATAATATGTTATCTATAACACTGGAAGTAATTTGTATTTAATTTATAATCATGTTTATTCTTAATTTTAAAAATACTGAATGACTGTTGAGTTGCTTAATAGGATTTGAAATTAGTATTAAACAGTCCTTATGATGAAAGAGTCTGGGCAAATTTTGGGTAAAGAGAAGTGGAAAGATGGGATAGATCAGAACAAAGAGCACATGTCTGAATTCTCTGGGCTGTTTCAGCTCCCTTCCTCATTTAAAGGTACTGTTCACAAATCCTCATCATCTTTCCTGCCATGAGTTAGGAATCACTTAGTTTAATAATCCTCTATCTGGATGTACCAGCATTTTGTAGAGGTATTTCTCTTAGGCATTCCTTTAAAGATAACAACTTTTTGCGTGACAACATTCCATTTTTCTTTCATCTGTTTAATTCCTCAAGATGTTTGCCCACTTCCCCAGGATATAAATCCAGTTTCAAACAGGATTTGAGGAAGGATTACCTCAAAGAATGTTTTCTGAGACGCTTAAAAATGATAATTGATGACTTGGGTATTTGCTTAGCTAGGTCGGTTCTTCAGCTGCGGAGAACATTCTGTTCCTAGGAGGCAATTTTACTATATAGCAAGTGCTTAAGAAAACAGGAAAAGAAATAAACATTCTGAAAATTAACCTTGTGTGACTTCAAATTAACCTCAGAATTTTCTGTGACGTTCCTAGGAGAAACAAATAAACTTGATTGTATTTGTGTCCTTCACAATTTGAGGAGTTCATAGAATCTGTTAGAAGTTCACATTGAGGCAAAAAGAGGTCCCACCCTGGGCTCCGGTCTAGCCTTTCCACAATAAATTGAAGACCTGAAACATGGCCATTAGTGACATCACTATAGTGTAAAGGCCTGTCCAAGGGCAATAAATGCCATTGTATCTCCACCCCCAAATTACATTGCCTCACAGCCTGCACTGGGCTGAATTAGTGAGTCGTTTTTTCAGAACACAAGGAAAGAAAGCTTAAGAACTAGATGTGTAGGTGGGGTGCCTGGGTGGCTCAGTCCTTAAGTGTCTGCCTTCGGTTCAGGTCATGATCCCAGGACCCTGGGATGGAGCCCTGCATCAGGCTCCCTGCTTGGCAGGAAGCCTGCTTCTCCCTCTGCCACTCCCCCTGCTTGTGTTCCCTCTCTCGCTGTGTCTCTCTCTGTCAAATAAATAAATAAAATCTTTAAGAAAAATAAATAAATAAATAAAAATTAAAAAAAGTTACTTAAGGGGCTTAATATGGATCCCAAATATTCTGAATTCAGATCCTAGGCTAATAATAAAGAAATTGCATTGACTTTGATAATTTTTGACACATACTTCCCCATTCTTTTGCCATTTTATATGCCCCTTGATCTTTAAAAGGAACTCCAACTAAAGCCTTTCAATGCAAATATGCCCTACATACAATTTGGAATTCTTCTTAGTTTGGCAATAAAGTGCCCCAAGGACTTTATGTCTTCACAAAAGAGCTACTTTTCCCAATTTTAGGTCTAGCATAATCCATGGATTGGTTGTCTTCACACACTAATTAACAAGAATAATTTCAGGCACGTGCAGTACGTTAACTCCTGCACCCCTTTGGTCAACAGTTTAGTACCCTACTCCTTTTTCATTTTTATGAGGAATTTGTGTTGTGTCCATGTGTAGTTGTTCTTATTGTTGTCGTTCTGTGTGTGTGAGAGTTTGTTTTGAGAGTAGAGTTTTCTAAACCTGAAAAAAAATGTATTTTTTTACTATACACAGTGGAGCAATTTGAAATAAGACCTATTTTAAACCTAAGCATTCTGGTAAAAATAATTGTCTTTACACTTCACATGGAAGTTATTCCATCTTATCTAACACTTGTGTCTCACTAGGCCACCAGAAAAAGCATATGTTATCATATTGTGAATCCATACCTGGGTGTGTGTGTGTGTGTGTGTGTGTGTGTGTGTGTGTTTTCTATTGAGAAAAAAAAATGTAGAGTCAATAAATATTGTCATGAAGAAAAAAGTTTTGGTGCCAAGCACCATCTTACAAATTCCACTATTTATGCCATTCATGGCCAAGAAGGGAATTTTTTGCCATGAAAAACTATATACATAGAAGTTAAAGCTGAAAAGTAAAAACAAAGATCTAATAAAAAGTATTAAAAAGCTTATAATTTGGATTATATACATATAGACTAGGTGAAATAACTATACCATAAATCACTAGGGTTACAGTCATGAATAAAAGGTGAAAACATTGCAGCAATAATAATTTTATCTCTAAAAGTATTTCTGCTAAAACTCTTAAGTGCTGATGAGCTCCAGGGCCCTGGTCCCCCGCTCTGTTTCACCTTCTTTCTCTGAATCTAATCTTGTGCCTTTAAATATTGTCTACCAACGTGACCCACATTAATAACAACCTGCTTCCTCTTGTCTGAGCCCCAGAAGGATACATCACCAATTTATGTGACATTTGGACTTAAATCTAACAAGTAGATAAACTTCGCCATATCAAGTCCTCATCAACTTACCCCTAATGTGATCAATGGTATCATCATCTGCCCAGTAATTTACCCAAAAACTTAGGAGTCATTTTCCATTCCTCATTTTCCTTCATTCTCCCTATGCATCTACAGGCAAATCTTCAGGCACTTTTACTAAATATATGAGATGTCGCTGCTACTCACTGCTGTCATTGCAATACCAAGTCTAAGCCTCTATATTGCATTCATGGACAACCACCATAGACCCTTACTGGACTCCTGCTCTCAAATCCATTTGCCCAGAAGCAAACAGCATGATCTTCCAAAAATTCACATTCAAATGTATGGCGTGCTCTTGCCTAAAACCTTCCCATAATTTTCTATTTCATTTACAATAAAATTTACATCTTTTACAATGGCCACAGTGTTACAGGATCTGGCCCCTGCCTAACTCTCTGATTATACATTATACCAATTATAATTTGCTCACTACAACCATATTGGCTTTCTAGTTTTGCAAGCTTACCAACGTGGCTTCTATCTAAGTGTTTTTCACTAGCTGTATTCTCTCCTGATCTCCATATCATTGGTTCCATCTTGACATTAAAGTTTTAGTTTAGATAGGACTCCCTCATTATAACCTTCTCTATTCACACAGTTTGAAGAAACCGCAGTGTTTTTAAATTATGTTGCTCTATCATATTGCCTGCCATTACTTAAAAATATCTTGTTTATTTTTTGTATCCCTATAAATGGAAGAGCATATTGCCCTTTTCTTTTGCTAATCTAATATGTTTAGTGGTTCATGAATTTCAGATATAGAGAGTATTCTCAGTTTCCTCACATGTAAAAAAAGGAAAACTACCTTTAACTATCTCACTGGATTGTTATGTCAATCAAGTCAGGTTATAAAGATGAAAACGTGAAACAGAAAAAAATGCTATCCAATGAAAAAACGTATTATCGTTAGTTATGAACCTGGATAACATCACAGATCATGGGAAATCTTTCCTATTGGAATATTTTACAGTAAACTCTGAACTATACAACTCTATGTACCCATCATCAGTTAATAATTATTCCAACTGCTACATATATTGCTATATGAAATAGTTTTTGTTATTCCCATAATCAATTGACCCCAAGTCAATGCTTAGTATCACTGCTCAAATGTTAACCCTTGAAGATACTGGATTGTTTAAAGATATTCCATAATATATGCTAATCCTGAAGATATTTAAGTTTTTTTCTCCCCTGTTTTTTCTTCCTCAAACATGTCTTCACAATCGCCCATCACACTGATAAGAAATAGTTCCAACAGAAAGCACATGGAGACGCTGCAGTCTCTAAACTCTGTCATCCCCATCTACATAAATGCACAAAAACAACAAACACTAATAATAGTGAAGCTATTGTGTCATCAGCAAAAGGCTCTTGGATACTGACTTCTAAAATGAAACCTAGACCATTAAACTGTCACCTTTTATCAGATGTTTCCTATTCTAGCATAGATTGAAAATTTTAGGACAATCGGGATTTGTTCTTTACATTGATATTCATAAATTGGAATTCCAAGAGTGTTAAACAGCTGCCAGTCGACAGATAAATCTACAGACTATAAAGATGTTAATGTCAAAAAAAAATGATCTGCTATTAACATAAAAGTACTGAAATGTATTAAATATATTGAAGAATAAGATGCTAATGGTACAAATAGTGGCTGATTACCATATTCAGCCTTTTGGCAAGGGATGACCTCAGACTACCTAATGACATCTGTGTAGAAGGAAAATAATTTATACACTGCCCACACACACACACACACACACACACACACATTATTTTGCAATCACATTGGGTATCTTTTTGTTTAGAGTACCTTATCAAACTTAGAAGTGAAGAACCCAAATATTTCCTGCTGTGTTCTTCATTTTCGTTTCCAAAATTACACCAAGATTACCCTGAATTTTTAAGTTCCCACAATTCATTTTTTTCTACACCACACAACTCACTTTCATATAAAGCTAATAACAACAACAACAACAAAGTTGGCACCATGGTACAGCTGAGCTGAGCCCTTAGTAAGTGACAAGTATAAATCAGCAGGGACACTAGGCAGAGCAGCATTACAAGCACATAGCACATGCTGACCCTACACCCCCTTGATTCTACTCCTGCTACTTCTAGTTCCAATTTGAAAGAGCTGAAAGTCCTACAGTTGTGCCAATATTTATTCTGGTGGTCCGTAATCAAATGGAATTAACAAGGGAAATGAAAAAATGTTTTTTTTTTAACTATTGGCAAGATTGTTCAGATTTGCAAGGATTAATTATATATTTTTTAACAACATTGAATATTTTAACTTTCTTTTGGTTTAGACAAGTGGCAAATAAATTCCAAGACCCTAACTATTAATAAAGCTTTTATTTGGGGAATCCATAACTTTAGAGATTGAACAAGATATGGAATGTATAGGGGGAAAAAAAGCCCAGTGGAAAACTTAGCTCTATATTATAATAGGTTAATTGTAAAAATATCCTCAATTATTCTCCTCCTAGTATTCATATGCCCTGCAATGTTTTCAAAATTCCTCCCATTAAGTGGTAGAGTCTATTCATCCAGCTTTTGAAAATTTGCTGCTTTGTGACTTGTTCTGTCCAAGAACCCAGCTGATACATAAAGCTGTGTCCATTTCAAATTGAGGCCTCAAGAGGCCCTGTATATAATTCTGCTCACTCTTTTGAAACTCCTCTTATGCCATGCAAAAAATCTAGACTAGCATGCTAGAGAATAAGAGACCTAGGAGCAGGTGACCTTATTGTCCTAACCAATGCCATCCTAGACCGGTTGACAGCCAGCTAACCTCTGAGCACATGATACACTCCAGCCAAGACTAGCAGAGCTGTTTCCTTAACTCATAGCTAAATTCAGGTGCCTGAGTACAGCTAAGACCAGAAACTCCCAACTGACCCAAGATTCATGAGCAACAATCAATGCTTCCCATGAGTTTTATTGTTCAGCCTTATTATGTCAATAGATAACTGATTCATAAGAAAACACTTCTAGGAGTTGCAAAATATATCTACTGTATAGTCTTCTGGCTCTTTTGGGATGCAGGCCCAGAACTGTTATGGGATATCCTTCTGAGAATCAATGCAAGTTCAATCTAGCTACTTCATTCCTATATCCACAAAGATAACTGAGGACCAGTACAGTGTCTAATGCAAAGTAAAGAATTTCTAAAGTAGGTGAAGAGAGAGAAGAAGAAAAGTGAAGATGCAGAGCAGGAAGCAAGGAGGCAACATTCTTGGGTGTTTTTTTTCAAATATCGGCTTATGTTTCCAGCTCTCCTTTAGGGCCCAACAAGTTTGTTCTGTGTGTCAGTTTCGGCTCCTGTAGGGAGCACAAGGCACAGCAAACACTGTGGTATTTGATGCTCTGGCATGGTTCACATATTTCCCCTTTTAAAACTGAGATGCTTAATCTCCATATGCCTGGAGCTTTGGGTGTCAACAACCCAAAGTTGAGGCCTGCTCCAGGAATTGCCTTCAGCTAAGCAGAGAGGTCTTGTTCTTCCTCATCCCAGAGAAAGCACACATGCAAGGACTAGTCAGTGAAGGGGTACGAAGGCCTGGTCCCTTTGCCTCAATTAAGAACATCTGTGAAGGGTCATCCCAAGGCCTGAAGCTCTTCAGGGCCTGGCTGAAGCTCCTGCTGTATCACTGGTCCACACTTGCTAATCCCACTCTCTCCACTTCCTTCTGAGTATATTCCTAAGAGCATGCCACGGTAAACCAAATGCACATGAATCCCCATCTTTACACTGAGTTCCTAGAACATGAAAAAGAGAAGCTCTGGTGACAAGAGTAGGCTTAGAGAACAGAGTTTAAATGGGAATGTTAGAGCTATGTCATTGGCCACCTGGTTGGTAGGTGGAGTATAGTAACCCCTAGGAGGTAAAATGCTGTAGTTGCCAAACCCTCCTTGGCGAACGGGAATGAGTGCACTGGTGAGTGCAAGATCTCAGGCATTTGAGAGATGATAGGAGGTAATAACTACAGGGATAATGGAATCAGCTGGCTTTTGCTGGGGGCTCGAGACATTTTAGGAAAACTGCAGTGAAGGGCTGAAGGTGATTAATCACCAAATGCAGCCTCAGTGTGGAATTCAGAGGGCATCTCAGCAGCACATAAAAAGATTCTCATCTCCTATTGCCATAAGGCAGAAAAAGCTGAGTATCAGGCCCACAATTTGATTATAAAATTATAATTAGTGTAAGCAGAGCTCTAGTGAAGGTTGAATTCTCAAGATCAGCAACTCTATGAAGCCCTGTCAGGGTCCTTATTCAAAAAAAGTAAAATACTGCAACTTGATTTGGGGATATGAGGGCAAGGCCTAGAAAACCTTGACTCTCCAGATTAGACACAATAAATTCTGCAGAAAGGCCACACTCTTCCCACTTAAAGTCTAGCTAAACCCCTTGCAACAGGATCACGGCCATATTCATTTATTTATGTCTTATCTATGGTCGTTTTTGTGCTATAACAGCAGTGTTGATAGCTGAAGGAGAACCTGTGTGGTCCTCAAATCCTAAAGTATTAGCTATTTGGCCCTTTAAGAAAAAATCTATAGAGGATTTTGTCAAATATTCTATTACATCCCCCCTATACAAGAAGAATAATAAAGTCTAGGTCCAGTAGTGACTCAGAGTGGATCCATTGGCAAATGGACTCACCCAAGGGTATTCCTATAATGGAAATGATCATGTTGATGGTTGGCAAAACTACAATATTAAAATCTAGCATAGTGAGGACACTCAGGTGGAAACTTTTAAAACTGCCCTATAATACCTGTCTGGCCAAGAGATTAAATTAAAAAAAATTACATCTTAGGAAGTACAAATATTACTGAGAATTTTTTCAATATATCCATATCATCAAATTGTCCTCTATAAAATCTGGAAACAACCTTGTGAACGAGTAGACTATTGTAAATTCAAAGTGGTAACAGTCTCCATTGCAGCTGCTCTGCCAGATATATTTTCTTGGCCAGAGCAGATTCACATGGTCTCAGATATATTGTACCCATGAGGTAGAGTGAATGTGGTTTTTTTTATTCCTAAAAAGTAGAATAAGATACAATTTTATTCATATGGGATGGGCTACAATATATATTTAGTTTTTCTTCTAAGGCTTAGTTTACAACCCTGTCCTGTATCATAATTAAATCTGAAAGTACTTATACTGTCGGCACACTCCACAGAACATCACATTGATCCACTATATTGGTGACATCATATGAGTCAGATTAGATAAGCAAGAAGTGGTAAGTTTATTGAAAGCCTTGATAAGATGCCTGTACTCCCGAGAGTGGAAGGTATAAGCTACCCATCATGTCAATGAAGGTTTAAGGGACCAGTGATCTGGGGTATACTGGGGTATACCCATCAAAATAATGGATTATTGCATTTTTAATCTACCACAATTAAAAAAAAAAAACAGTGCCTGGTAATCCTCTTTGGTCTTTGAAAGTAACATATTCTACACTTAGGAAAATAAGTCCAACCCAGTTACTGAGTGGCTTGCAAAGCTTTCAGCTTTGAAGGGGACCCAGAGAAGGAAATTGATCACCATCAAGTCCAGATTGTGATGGAAGCAGTTCTGATACTTGAGTCATAGGTAGTAGATTTTATACATTAGAAGAATCTTTAGTGGGCAGTTTTGGGACAAGCTCTAGTCTTAGAATTACAACAAAGAACCCTGGATACTGGATCAAAACCACATCTTCTGAATCTGCAGACTCAAAAAGCAGCTCCCTGTATGTAACTGGACTCTTGTAGAGACGAAGGACCTGACCGTGGAACATCAAGTGACCATGTGACCACAACTGCCCATCTTGTGTTGTTTATCTATTATAGTCATAAAACCACAAGATCAGGAAGACCTAGAAGACTTCTGGGTTTTAATTTAAACTGTTATATTTTAGGATTATAAAATCTAAAATGATGTAGATGAAGTGAGTTAACATGATTTCTCAGATGGTATGGCAAAAATTGTGCATCTCTATGCAAAAATAAACCTTGAACCACATCTTATGCCATATACAGAAACTATAAAACATCTACAAGGAATTCTCTTAACACACACACACACAATCTTGGGTTAGGTCTAAATTTGACATTCAGCAACATGAATTATAAAAGAAAAATTATAGGGGTGCCTGGGTGGCTCTGTCAAAATGAAAAACAAAATAAAAATTGAAGACTTCTGCTCTTTGAAAGACACTGTTAGTAAAATCAAAGCACAAGCCACAGATTGGGAAAAAAATATTTCAAAACATACATATAGTAAAGAACTGGTATCAAGAATTTATGAAAACTTTCATGATTAATAACTACAAAATACTCTAAAAATGGACAAAATATTAGAAAAAAAACACTTTATCAACATCACACATCTATCAATACTTAACATCATTATTGGGACGCCTGGGTGGCTCAGTCGTTAAGCGTCTGCCTTCGGCTCAGGTCATGGTCCCAGGGTCCTGGGATCGAGCCCCACATCGGGCTCCCTGCTCAGCGGGAAGCCTGCTTCTCCCTCTCCCACTCCCCCTGCTTGTGTTCCCTCTCTCGCTGTGTCTCTCTCTGTCAAATAAATAAATAAAATCTTTAAAAAAATACTTAATATCATTATTTATTAGAGAAATGTGGTTAAAACCACAGTGACATTTCACTAAGCACCCTTTCGAATGGCCTTAAAGTCAAACTATGAGTATCGTGTTATGGTCAGGATATGGACCAGTTAGAACTCTCATACAATGCTTGTAGTAATGTAAAATGATACAGCTACTTTGGGAAATAGTTTGGTAGTTTCTTACAAAGTTAAACATCCATTCACCACACATCCCAGTAATCCCCCTTCTAGGTAGATCTGAATGAGAAATGAAAACATATGTTTGTGTAAATACTTATACACAGATTTTTAAGAGTTTTATTCATAACCACCCAAAACTAAATCCAAATGTCCATCAGCTGGGAAAAGGTATACAAATGATGGTTTACAACAGAATACCAAAGGCAGTGTGGCAGCACTGATGAATTGCAAATGTATCATGCTAATTGAAATAAACTATGAATGGCCACAAAAATTATGATTCCATTTATGTGAAATTCTGAAAAAGGCAAAACTATATGAATAGAAAATGGTTGCTAAAGGTTAGATATGGAGAAACGATTGACCACAAAGTGGCACGATAGAATTTTTTGGGGTGATGGAACTGTTCTCTTGACCATGGTGATCATTTCCTGACTGCTTGAATTTGTCAGAATTCATAGAACTGTATAACTGAAAGGGGTCAGTTTGTGAGTAAATTACATTTCAATAAACTTAACTTAAAAAAATAATTCAGTAACCCAAGCAGAACTTAGGACAATTTCTGGTGCATAGTAAGCACATGAGAAATACTAGCTGCTGTTGTTACTAGTATCATCATTATTATTGAAATGATGAAAACATTTTTTTGACAAATTATTAACTACAATTTTTAAAGTATAAGAGAGTGACACAATTTCATTCAATTCCATCAGATATTTAAGTGGTCAAATAAATAATTCTGTAAGAACACAAACTAAATAACAAGTTTGCATTTAGAAATAAAAAGTCAAGGGCGCCTGGGTGGCTCAGTCATTAAGTGTCTGCCTTCAGCTCAGGTCGTGATCCCAGAGTCCTGGGATGGAGCCCCACATCGGGCTCCCTGCTCCGCGGGAAGCCTGCTTCTCCCTCTCCCACTCCTCCTGCTTGTGTTCCGTCTCTCGCTGTGTCTCTCTCTGTCAAATAAATAAAATCTTAAAAAAAAAAAGAAAGAAAGAAAAAGTCAAGCATTATACACTTTTGTGTTTACAGTATTCTATCTAAATTTCTAAAACAGATCAAAAGTGTTTGTGTATGCATTTTTCTCATGCAATATTTACCAACCATTTACTATGCATCAATCCTTTGTTATGCACTGGGGATCTACTGGTTAAAAAAAAAATACTGATAACACTTACCCTTCTGTAATGCTATTAGTGTTTTACATAATAAAATCCTGTAATAATGGTAAAGTCAAAAATATTTAGAAAAATATGAAAGTCATACTAGGGCGCCTGGGTGGCTCAGTTGGTTAAGCGACTGCCTTCGGCTCAGGTCATGATCCTGGAGTCCCGGGATCGAGTCCCACATCAGGCTCCCTGCTCAGCAGGGAGTCTGCTTCTCCCTCTGACCCTACCCCCCTCATGCTCTCTATCTCTCATTCTCTCTCTCTCTCGAATAAATAAATAAAATCTTAAAAAAAAAGAAAGTCATACTAAATACTGAATAGGAATATATGTGTATAATCTTCAGAGAAGAATGTTTCTGTGCTATGTGGTTGGCGGAAGTCAAGTCAAATAGAGCACTTGAAGATGAAGTATTCAGGCAACACTATTACATACAGTTAAAGTTGGGGGAAAACTAACAAAAAGCCTAATGGGGAGTTGTGATGTAAAATTATGTTTGTATGAAGGATATTCCAGTTACTATTGCTACATAACGAATCATTTCAACCCTAGTTGTGTTAAACACACACACACACACACACACACACACAATTTTACTAGTATGATAGACTCTGGGGTTCAGAGTGGCTTGTCCCAGCTCCACAATATCTATGACTCCACCTGGGAACTTTTTAACTGGAGGCTGGAATCATCTTGAGTGTCTTTACTCACATCTAGTGGCTGACATTGCTTGTTGGCTAAGGTCCCTGCTGGGCTACTGGGAGTATCATCTTCTTGTCTGATTAATGTTAAGACTCATTTGGATTTCTTCCCAGCATGGTGACTGAGAGCAAATATCCCAAGAGAACAAGGTGAAAAGGCAGAATATCTTTATAATCAAACCTTGGGAATATCATGACATGGTTTTAGTCATATTCTATTGGTTGAAGAAGTCACAGAGGTCTATAATATTGCAATGTGAAGAGTGGACAAGGCACATACCCACCACATGATCACATACAATAAAATGAATATTAAGGCTCATTGAAAAGGATGTGCCATTTGAGAAAATGCTATCTGCTACAAGTGTTTGCCGTAAAATTATGTGAATATGAATGTAAATAGCAGTTGGTGATTGCCCATTTGAAAATACAGTAATTGACATCAGAGTTAAGCGAATAACACATATTTGCCTTTGAACATTTAGATCCCCAGGGCAAGCAGGAGCCTCACAAATTATTTCCATTCTCTAGAAAAGTGTTCTATTAATATTCAGATCATAGTAGCAAAACTCATTTATAGCTAGCTAGAAATGTACTATTTAGCAAATACTGATTCACAACATTTATTGAATGTTTATCATGTGCTAAGTACTAACTATAAATAGTAAAGCATCATGTTTTCCATTAAAAATTATTTTATTACTCTCAATTTTTAGTATTTTTTAATTTTTCTTTTATAGATAAAATATTTTTTCAGCTTACAATGTTGGATGTTTGCCAGTTTGGTTACTATTAAGAAAACCCAACTAGACTAATATGCCTTTTGGGGAATGGGCTGAGATGAGGAACTTAATGCATTTCTTACTTTTACTGTTTCCCTGACAACATAGTTCTGTGCGTTGAATTTAAAGTCACAGAATATCAGTTTACAGTGACTAACAAATACCACCCTCCCCAAAATGAAGAAGTTAAAGCCTTGCACAAGATTATTATATAACTCCAAGCTTAATACACCTCAATGTGTAGACAGCACAATATTGTGGCAGTAACATAGGAACATCAAATGTCTTTTTGCCAGTATCTTCTCTTGAGGTTATGTACCCATTACTGTCCCTCTTGGAGACCTAATAATTTAGCAGAGACTAGTAACTACCCACAAAATCTGTTTTATATTCCAGAGTGGTAGGAGAGGAAAGAGTATGAGTAGTTCTGGTTGATAGAATGCGGGTGAAAATAATGTAAGTCATTTCATTAAAGCACCTTATTCCTTTGTTTGAATTCTCGGCTCAGGGCATCACCCGAGACCCTCCAGACTGCAGAAGACTTTGACACATTTGGCAACAATGAAAGATAGATGGACCCTTGACCACCCCGAATCACTCCCGGGAAGAACCCTACTGAGGGTTGAATATCTGCACTGAACTTGATGGGGTGAAGATAAATTCTACTCTCTGCTGAGATGTGGGCAATTATATTTTACAGCAATTAGCCTACCCTGATAAATATAACCAGTATTATGAGACAGAAGGTAATGTTTGAAAAGATTTCTTATCTGTAGTCTCAGTGCAAGCAGTTGAAGAAAAAAAAATCACTAATTATATGTGAAGAGAGAGATCGAGATTAAAAAAAATAACAAAAACAGTAAAAAATGGTAGTGTGGTAGACTGGTTTTTGCACCATGCAAGGTCCTGTCAGTCCCACCAGCTTATTCACTCACCCTTTCTCAGTCTCAGGCCCTTGGCTGTTTCCTGTCAAATAGGCATAATTATTATCCATGACTTCCCTAGTCCATACTACTGCCACTGCTTTACCAACACTAGAAAATGGAATAACCCTCAAGCTCTGTGTTGCTGAGATGGACAAACTGCTGCCTTCACAATGTCCAGACTGGACCTGAGGACTATCTGGTTCTACTGACTGTCCAGAGAAACCAAATTGCACAGCCTAGAAGTGTAGGCAAGTCAATGCTTTGTAGGGCACAAAATGACCAACGAGAAACAAGATGCTGGATTTTCTTCAACAAGATCTAAAAAATGCAAATATGAAAAACAGTTTGCTTAGAACAGGCAAATGTTTCACTATAAAACATCCACTTTTTCTTGCATATAAATAGATTGATTTGGACAAATGACAGTAACATATAAAATCAATATCTCAGTGAATGGGGTGGCTGGGTGGCTCAGCCGTTTACGTGTCCAACTCAGTTTTGGTTCAGGTTATGACCTCAGGATCCTGGGATTCAGCCCCACATGGAGCTCTTGCTAAGCACAGAGTCTGCTTGAGATTCTCAATCTCTCTCTCACACTGCCCCTCCCCAGCCTTGCGCTCTTGCTCTCTCTCTCATAAATCAATCAATCTTTTGTTTTAAAATCAATTTCTCAGTGAATAACAAGGCCAATTTTCTCATGAATAAGCACTTTGGAGCTAGAAATAATGTGAATACTTTCAAGATGAAACGGGCAGGTGTAGTTTTATACTTCTGGTAAATATTTGGATTCTGTGCTTTTAAATCACCATTAAAACTTTGAATTCACATTTTGACGTAACCCTGGAAGGTTTAAAAAATAAATTATGGCCTAGAAAATTTGTAATTATAGAGAAGCTGTTGTGTGTAAGGCAAGTAAATGGAATATTACTTTTGTCCAAAACAGAGGTTTTTAAAGCATTCTAGTTTACTCAAATAAAGCAGAGCTGGATGATGATCAGTGTGGTCAATGTATGTGCTTGCATATCTTCAACCAAACCAGACCTTTGACTGATAAATATTCACAAAAAAATGTCCCCTAAGCTTCAAATTAAATTGTCTGTTTAGATGTTTGTTTTTACTCTAAGGCTTTTCAGGAGCACTTCAATTTAGAGACTGCTATTATATTTTTATTAAATCTTAACATTATATCAGGTAAATAGTTTGAAATCAATAAAGTTTAGTGAAATTAACTTAGGAAGATTAATATTTAAAGCTGAAAATAAATTGCTCAAAGAAGTATTATGGGAGATACCTTACGGATATTTCATTAATTCTTCAGCACTTTTTAATTTTTTACCATCGAAAATCTTTCAGAAAAAATGTGTAGGGAGATCACACATAGAATACATTGAGGAACATCATATCATGATTCTGAAATATAATTTTGACTTGTAAAATGACACTCATCAATGTAGCAAACTTTCATGGGAATAGGATCACTTGAGGATAAAGAATATTGGATTGCTGCACAGCCATAAATTATAAATTCCAATCAGTTTGACAGATTCAGCATAAAAAGAGGAAAATGCAAACTCAAAAGTTTAAAATGTAAATATGTTGCCCAAAACCATTAAAAAATCAGTTTACATGATACTTTCAAAGCTGTTTTTTCAAAAAGATGTTTTGTTAAGTAGACGGTATTGCTTTCCCTTTGAAGCTAGTTCCCAAAAAGAGGCTGTCCTTCTATTTCCTACAAATACAAGGTTTATTTCACATTACTGTTTAGAATTGTCCCATGTTTACACTAATTCTACCTGGTGAGTAATTCTAAGGCTCTCTGTATAAAGCTGTTTCTGTAAGGGAATCTCTTTCTGACTTGTAATCACACCATTGTGGAAAAATTCATCCCTAATGACTGTATCTGTGGGATTTAATAAGCAAGTCAAGAAGACAGCAAGGGGTCAAAAGATTTGGAATTTTTCTGGCCATGAGCTAATCAACGAGGCTCTATGAGTTGCTGGGTATGATATCATTTTGGAAATATTTGCCCCGTGCTTGTTATTGAGTAATTTTATAATCTGATTTTGGGACAGATCACCAACATACTACTTTCACTCATTTATTGTTGCAAGATTTAGTTATATAACCTTTGTTCTGTACAGTGCTGTATGCTTAGTGGGTGTTTGCTGAGGGAGAAGAATAAGTTATCGACCAGACATGAAAGGATCCACCATCTCAGGGAAGATGACACATGAGCCCAATCACAAAGGCATCGGAGGAAATTCTAAGAACATTGATATCCCCCAAGACTCACTCTTCTTCCTCTACCTTTGCCTCTTCCTCTCTTAGTTCAAAATCCTATCAGTGGCCTAGGATTGTGGCAGAAGTTTCAGACATATATACCCCTTTTTAACTATAATTTTGTTTCAAGTCTCTGTATTAATCTACCCCCACTGGAACTCTTTCTCAACCTCCCTTGAACTTAAATTCCATTGACTCTTTCTACTTCATCTTTACCCAGCTGTTCCTTCTTTTTATTTTACATCTTACCAAGCTCAGATTTTCATGATCCAATCTTTCAATTACTTTTGTAGCAGTATGCAATCTCTTTGAATTCTTCCACTCCAACAAGTCTGGCAAAACCCTAAATAGTCACTTCACTTTGCTTGTACCTGTAAAGCTAGATGTTGCATATTGGCTCGAGTGTCAGGTTACCTACTTCAATCTTAACAGAGTTCAGATAAGCTGACAATACTACGTTTTTCTGCTTAGGAGTCAAGAGCACCCTCAAATGTATCTTGTTACCCAAAATAACACTCTCCTTAGAATGTCATTTCTCCTTCTCATTCTCATTCATTATATGTCATCCATATCTATTTAATGATCTAATCCAGAAATGTAGGTGTCAGCCATTACTGCATTGCCTTTCCTACTTGTTAACTGCCATTAATCATGAGGTCAAATCAATTCTGATAGATATATCCATCTACTCTTCTACAACTCCACTGTCAACTCTCCTGGTCAAACCACCCATTATCTTTTGTATAGATGATTGGGACAGACTCTTTAACTCATCTCTCTGCTTCCAACCTTGCTCTTTGCCAACACATCCTATACATGGAAGCCTGAATGACTTCAAAAATGCAAATCTGATCATTATTCTCTTTTCCTTAAAATCTTTCAATGGTTTCCCATTCTATTTAGGAAAATGTCAGATCTCATTAGGACTTACAGGCACTCTATCATTTGGCCATGCATATTTATCCAGTATCATTTCTTATTACTCCCTTCCCCTTTTGTAATCTACATCTGGAAATATTATATTTTTTATATTTTTATTTAACTTCTTGGACAATACCTTACATATGATCTCTTGCTTCCAGAATTGTCCTTTAGTTTTCTCTTTGGCTGAAAAGTGCTTCTTTCTTTGCTCACCAAATCCTATTTACCCTTCAGATTTATGAAGGCTTTCTTGAAGCACACGGACCTCTTATTATACCAAACATACATTGATTCTAAACTGTTGTTCAATAGCCATATTCTCCACTAGACCATAGTTCTCTGAAGGCAGAGTCCATCTATTTTGGCCTCTGTTTTCCAGCATCCATCTAGCACTCCTAGCAAATATGGTAAAAGAATCAATGATGAAGTTCTTAGGAGGAATGTCTGTTAGCATGACTAAAAAAAAATATTAAGATTTAACAGTAGCAGTAACATAAAAGGAGTTAGAGCCTACAGATAAAGAATTATGAATAATGAGAGAACTCTATTAAGAACTATATGCCAACAAAGTTGACAACATAGAACAGAGATATTTCTTGAAAATACAATTTATCAAAATTAACAAAAAGACAGAAAATATAAATAGTCTAAATTAAGGGAATTGAATTCGTTACCATAAAGAAAAAAGCTGAGATAGATAGAATCAAACAGTAAAACTAACAATGAAGAAATAAAATCAAAGTTATACACTCTTTTTCAAAAAAACAGAGCAGGAGGGATAACATTTAACTCATTTTATGAGACCAGCCTATTACTGGTATCAAAAACTGAAAAAAAAAACCTTGAAAGGAAGAAGAGGAGAGGAGAGGAGAGAGAGAAGAGAAAGAAAAGAGAAAATTGCAGACAAATATTACCATAATCATCATTATGGGCTGAATTGTGTCCCTTCCAAAAGATATGTTGGATTTCTAAATCCTAATTAAATGGATCCCAAGGACATTATTTGGAGGGGGGCAGGGTCAAAATATCACATACTGTATGATTTCATTAATATCACATCCTTGAAATGACAATATTATAGAAACAGAACACATTTTTGTTTCCACGGGCTATCGGAGGTAGAAGACAATGGGTGTGATTATAAAGAGGTAGCACTAGGCAGATCTTGATGGTATTTTGATTGTGGTGGTTGTTATGTCAATCTAACCTAAGTTATAAAATGATAAAACTAAGTATACATATTATATTAATGTCAATTTCCTGGTTTTGACATTTTATTATAGTTATTTAGGATATAATTTTTGGAAGAAACATGGTGAAAGGTACATGGCACTTCTTTGCACTACCATTGTAATTTCTTGTGCTTCTATATTTCACAATTAAAAAAACAATTAAAAGTAATATTTATAGTGAAGAACCAGTGTTTTTAATCTATTGTCAAAAAACACAAAAATTAATTACTAGACAAACTGAAATAAAAAAAAGATACACAAAACGCAAACTCATTTATTTTTAGAATCGGGAATATCTTTCCATTTTTCTGGACATAACCAGAACATAATTTATAAATAAAAAATAATTTAAAAACTAGTATTACTTGCTGAAAGAATATTTATAAGCTACTAATATAGAGAATTGATACTACAATACTTGCCTTTCTATAATCCCAACAAAACCGAAATGTGATTTCATATAATTAACACTTGTATACACACTTTGAAAACACTCTAAGTATTTAAAGACTTTTGATGTGATAAATGCAAACAGTTTCTTTCTGTCTAATCCAGGTTCTACTGACAAAAATGCATGACATGGTGACTATGCATTAGCTCTGGATTTTGTTTTAATAACACTCATTGTACGGAAACCAATCTCACATTCATGTACTGCTAGGAATGGAACTGGGGTCTTTAAAGTGATTTCAGCAAGCTCACCTTATTTGTTTTTAACTTGTAACCAAGATGGTGTGTTTTCAAAATTCATCTTCAGTTTTTTGTTTTATCAATTCATACTTCCATCATGTCTGAAGACCTTGTCAGGCTAGAGGCAGTTCTATTGGCTGCCACATGGCCTTCCTACATAATAGCCCTCACTACACATGTCAGGGAACAAATGTGGAGATTGTGCCAGTTGTTAAGTAGATGTAAATATTAATAAAAAGAAACCTTGTTAAAATGGAGCTAGGATGCCCTACCACCAGTGCTCAATTACAGAATCAAGAAATGATACCTTGCGTATAGGATTAAGCCTGTACTTTACTACCCCAGCAGGAGGAGGAAAGGTTTTCTTCTCACCCAGCAACAGTCCAGCCAATGAAAAACTGTCACAACTCAGCCAAGGAAAAACCACTACACTTCAAAATCCCAGTTTATTCCAGTGGATTTTTGTTTACAACAGCCCCTCCCAACTCCCCACTTTGCACTAGAAAAGAATATTCCTCTCCTTTGTTCTCCACATTTGCCTATGGTTTTTCCATAGCTTGCTTGTCTCAAATTGTGGTTTTCTTCTATTCCTGAATAAACACATTTTTGCTGGTAAAATAACTGACGGTTTTATTTTTAAGGTCAACGTATGTCCATTCCAATTAGGCATGCTGGAACTGGGGAAAGAACCACAGGATGGATTTGGGGATCCAGTGAACCCACTGTGAGAAGAACCTGAGTAAAACTTCATTGATCATCTGATCTCCATAAGCTCCTACTCTCACTAGTGGGTCATAGCAATGTTCTTGGTCTCCTGAAATCAGTGTCAGTTTAGAGCTAGTAGTCCAAAAATATTAATGATTATTTTTTTCCCCTCAGTGTGCAGGTACCCTGGTAAAAGGTCGCAGATCTTTTGAGGAAAGTCTGGAAGAATAGTAAAATTTTCAGTATTATATAGGGATCCTTCTTCCTCAAAGGGACTTGACCTCCTCTTCATTCAAAAGGTTTGTAAACTGGCTCAAATCTGGGAATTGATTGAGGGGCTATGACCCTATTTTTATGATTCAAATTCACTTGACCTACAACTTTTCTGTTTATACAAATCAGGTAAGAATTTAGTAGACTTCCTATCTATTTCACTTCTAGGAACACCATGGTGAACTAGCCAATGCCATAAATCTACATGAGTCAGACTGCTGCTTTGACTCTGCTGTAATATTATGGTAACTACACCCACCTGGCCTTTGGTGGTAGAGTCCGGTCACTTGGCCTGCCCATCACCCCTGGACCTAATTGTTCCCAATGCATTTAGTTTTTTCCAATTGAGTAGCAGCATTTCCCACGGTAAGTTCTGGCCTACAGGGTACAGTGGATACAGAGCTTTTCAAGGATGCCTGGGCTCCTCTCACAAATTTATTTCTCAAAAGATTAGGAAAAAGTAGATCTTCTGACCCTCCCAGTGTGGGTGAGTAAGCCTTAAATGATAAATCCACTCTAACATTCCATCTCCCTAAGCCTTTTAATCCCTTCCTGTATGGTAAACCATGGCAGGTTGGGCATTTCCAATTCACTCAAGGTGGGCCATTTTTCAGTCCATGTTTCAGCCAACCTAATAAACAAACCATCAGACCTTTTTTAATCCCTCAAGCTACAGCATTCAAAGTAGAATCTCTGCTTATGGTCCCATACTGATACACTTAGCTTGATACAAATTTGTGTTCTTTCCCTATTATCCCTCATTCTTGGTATTCATTCCCACACAAGTTTAGAAAAGCAGATCTTTTGACGTGCAACACACCTCCTCATGGATCATACATTGTACTTCATCTTTAGAGGCCTCTTGGGACTTGAGTCTAGTTAGAGATTTTGAAATGAAGAAGAGTGGTGGGGTGGGTCCTGAAGAGAATCAGCATTGTTATCTTCTCATGACAGCTGCCCCAGGGATGCCATTGCTGTTTCCTCAAGCAAGGCAGGATGAATACCTTCAGACTACGACAGATAGTGATGATGCCCTGACCCAGAAGGTAGGCAGACCAATTCCACTGGCAAAGAAGACTCATCAGAATTTAGGGGCTCAGCATTCCCAGCTTCATCAGGGTCTTCCCACAAGTCCCCTTCCCAATTTATAGAATCCCATTCTATCCCAATCAATGCCCTCATTTTAACGGTAGACACCCTGAAAGGCCAGGGAGTTCAACTTGTATTCAGCCAATCACAGGACAAGGTTGTATTTCATTTTCATTATTTTAGGTTCTGCAGCTACAGGAGATTAAGGTCTCCCCTTCAGGGCACACATGGAAGCTCTTAGGTCATTTATGCAGCACCTCAGCTGGGAATTCAAATCTCTGAGCTCATGTTTCTCTTTCACCACTTTGTCCAGCAATATTAGGAGCAACCAACCAGTGTCATATTCCTTAGTTTTCAAAAAAATGTTTGAAAGTGTCATATACAGAGTAACTTAGCTCCTTGCTTTTTATGAAAAGTTGATTAGGAGTATCCACTGCAGATATTTTATCTCTATATAAATTGTTCATACCATGTATGAAATAAGTGCTGTCTTTACTACTGGAAATAGAACCATTAGCATCTTTAGATCTAATCAGATAAGAGAGGCAATTCCAGAAACACCAGAAGGAATTCAGAAAACTCATCCTTAATATTCTGCTCCCCTAAGGGGTGCCTGGGGGGCCCAGTCACTTAAACGTCCAACTTTTGGTTTCCGCTCACATTGTGATCTCAGAATTATGGGACTGAGCCCCAAGTTGTTGGGTTCTGCACTCAGTGGGAAGTCTGCTTCCCCTCCCCCTTTCGATCTGGCTCTGCCCTCACTCATGCTCTCTATCTCTCTCTGTCTCTCTCTGAAATAAGTAAATGAATCTTTAAAATCACTCTTGGTTCCAAAATGTGTATTAGCCAGAGTTCTCCAGAGAAACAGAACAAATAGGATATGTATAGACATATGCAGGTTTTTTATGAGGAATTGGCTGACATGATTATGGAAGCCAAGAAGTCCCACAGTCTGCCACCAGCAAGGTGGAGGCTTGGGAATTGTGGTCGTGTTCTAGCCAGCCCTAAGGGAACTAAGGTGTAGTAAGTCCCAGTCCAAGTCCTAAGCCCAAGAACTAGGAATGCTGATATCCAAGGCAAGAGAAGATGGATGTCTCGGCTCAACCAAAGAGAGTCCATTCACCCTCTCCCTGCCTTTTGTTCTGTTCAGGCCCTCAATGGATCAAGTGATGCCCACCCACTATGGTGAGGGCTACCTTTTTACTCAGTCCACAGATTCAAATGTTGATCTCCTTCAGAAGCATCCTCACAGACACACCCATAAATAACGTTTTACCAGCTATCTGGGCATCCCTTAGCCCAGACAAGTTGACACACAAAAACCATCAAACCTTCTAATAAATTTTGTGGGGATAACTCTTTGCAAGTATGAAATAGTAATATTAATATTTATTTCACTGATAATTGTTAAGATAAATTCATAAAATCAGTAAAAACTAGTCTTTTCAAAGCTTCTAAGTTTGATTTTTGCCTTCTAATTTTATCTACCATTGAAAAAACTCACTTCATTCCTACCAAACTTTGAAGGGCTAATATCATTAAATATATACAAAGTATCATATCAGCAAGGAATCCTATCACTGAACATCTTTAAAAAGTTGGAACCAAACTTACTTCTTATCTTACTGAAATATTGAGTTTTTTTTTCAGTAATTTAAATGTTTTCAACAAAATTTTTCTTCTCCACAGCATCATGTCTCTTCATGCAATAATGTGAGTTTATGGTCAGCTTCCATGTTATTGTTGGATAAGCAAAATAATCTCAAATTCAGTGTTTTAGCAGTTACTTAATTGACAAATGTTAGTATGCTATCAAGCACTCTGTTGATTTAAACTGACATTTTCTGCAGAGCAATACTTTTTTGGATCAGCAAAGTAGTGCGTTGATTGTATTTTTGATGCGAGCTCCATAGCTGAGTAACTCCACAAAGTTTTCAGCCATAGATGTTGTGCTACCCATATTCCCACACAAAGCTTAATCTCCAAATCACATTGGCTAACCTTATATGGTTTTATACAGTTCAGATCTAGTCGTTTTAAATCAACAATGAAGAAAAAAAATTCCACTTCTCAACATTATGTTAAAAAAGCTATACCTAAAAGAATTGTTGTGTGGGGCGCCAGGGTGGCTCAGTCGTTAAGCGTGTGCCTTCCGCTCAGGTCATGATCCCAGGGTCCTGGGATCGAGCCCCGCATCGGGCTCCCTGATTGGCGGGAAGCCTGCTTCTCCCTCTCCCACTCCCCCTGCTTGTGTTCCCTCTCTTGCTGTGTCTCTCTCTGTAAAGTAAATAAATAAAATCTTTAAAAAAAACCCTTAAAAAATAAATAAAAATAAAAGAATTGTGTTAGCAGTATCAGTGCATTAGTCTAGTTGCAACTAAAAACACTCTGCTTAGCTTTAATTATCCTGTGAGTTGGTCTTCTATATCATCACCTACTTCCTGAATACACAGTATCATTGGAAAGTGGTATTTGATTGACCTCATACCGCAGATTCTTCCAAGCAAATTTTTTTTTCAGGCAAATATCTTTACTACCATATTTCACTGGTGTGTCAGCAATTGTGTGTTTTATTTAGTCTCAGCAACCGAGAGTGCTATTTTACAAGAAGCCCACATAGCACCAATATTTATGTGTGCAATGTTGAACATCTGTTTCTGTCAGCTTTTTAACTCATTAGTCTTTTTTACGAAGAACTCTTTTGGTTTTAAATGTATTTATTTATACGTTTTATGTAAACACCAGGGAAGTTTTGATGGTTTCATCCCTTAATTATCCAATGTATCTCCACAAATAATACACTGTGGTTTTAGCAAATTACCATTATTTATGGTTCAAAAACTGATCTCAGTATACTAGGAATTACACTTGTGAGTTAAAGGAGTATGAGCTCTTTGTTTTCAGCTCTTTAGAATCGCCACCATTGGCCCGACATCAGCTGCAACATTCACAGTTATATCTGCTCTAATCAAGCCGAATGTGACTTGTTTCTGCTTATGTAAATTAGGAATAAACACTGTTAATTGTATTTCCTACGATAACTAATAATGTTGCACTGTAATTTGAAAAACAGGTGTCAGTAAAGGCATCAATTATTCTAAAAATAACAAATTATAAAAATACATATAAAAGTTTACATTTTCTCAAAATTTTACATTCATTAGGGTTACAGTGGGCAAATTAACCTTAAAATGTCACATGTTACGATATGGTCCTACTTGTTATGGCTAACATGAAGCTTGTATCATATGTGACTCAAAACACCCTAACTGTTTTATATCATGGTCCGAAACGATACCGCTGATTACAAACCAGGATGGCCTGGTGAAATGAAATTGCTGCAACACTTTGAAATGTTTACTCTCAATGCTTATACTTATCTTGCCCCAAACTAACAACAAAGAGTTTTTCACTGGCTCCAGTACACAAGCTCACACTTCATTACCCAAGTCTAGAAGGTAGAGAAG
Source organism: Callorhinus ursinus (assembly GCF_003265705.2). NCBI lineage: Eukaryota > Metazoa > Chordata > Mammalia > Carnivora > Otariidae > Callorhinus > Callorhinus ursinus. The sequence goes on from NW_027397063.1 coordinate 9,344,318, forward strand.
GATTGAATAGAAATAATAACAGGGACGCTTGAGTGGCTCAGTTGGTTAAGGGTCTGACTTCGGCTCAGGTCATGATCTCAGGGTCCTGGGATCCATCAAGCCCCATATTGGGATTCCTGCTCAGCGGGGAGCCTGCTTCTCCCTCTGCCCCTCCCCCTGCTTATGCACTCTCTCTCTCTCTCAAATAAATAAATAAAATCTTTAAAAAATAATAATGCCACAAATGTATGTAGTTACAGATTGTGGTATGGCTATAAAGGAAAAATACAGTGTGGTGTAAGCAAATGAAACAGGAATCTTATTTCTATTGAAAGGCCAGGAAAATCCTTTCCAAAGAAGGATGAATGGATGAGGGGCACCTTCTAGGTAGAAAATGAGAAGACATCAAATTGCACAGAACCCAAAACTGAAAGGAGGCCAGAATGGCCATAGGTTGGGAGAGAACATAAGTCCTAGGAAATAAGCAAGGCGAGAGAGGAAAGCCCAGAGCCTGCAGGGTACTCTATATTGTTAAGGAGTCTGAATTTTTCCTTGAAAGTGCTATTTAAAGGACAAGATTAGGTTGTGGTTGCAGGGTCTTTTATAATCAGATTTGTACCACATACGCCAGATTCAAAATAACTTTTGGAAGGAGCATGGGACCCAGTGTTAGTCTGGGTGTAGAAGGTAGGAGTGAGAGAGCCCAAAAGATACAGCATTTTCTATTTTTGACAATTTGCAGTGTTTGTATGTTTGCAGTTGTTATTGTAGCATATTGTATGAAATCAATAAATATCTTTAATGAATTAACAAATGGATTTATTTTGTATGCTGTACAAAGAGTGTAACTTTTTTCCTAATATAGAAGTTCCTGGTATAAATAAGAATATAAAGTACATCAATAATTCATAGTATTCTTGGGCTGCCTGGGTGGCTCAGTGGGTTGAGCGTCCAACTCTTGATTTTGGCTCAGGTCATGATCTCAGGGTAGTGGGATCGAGCCCCCTGTTGGGCTCCGCACTCAGCAGGGAGTCTGCTTGAGATTCACTCTCTCCTTCTCCCTGTGCCCTTCCTCCCCTATCTAAAATAAATAAATAAATCTTTAAAATAATTCATAGTGTTCTTAAGAAAGGCTAAAAGTAATTCTGTTAAGTAAAATTATAAAACAAAGTTCTGATGGTGATGGCCATCCTCAAGTCACTTCTAAGAATTACTGGTGGTAAGATAGCATTGCTGTTGATACTTTAAAGCCTGAGTCAACTTTTCTTAGATATTTATAGGATGACTTTATAGATAAAATATAGGAACAACTATTTGTGCTAGATGGTTTTATTGCAGACAGTTTTTCATCCTTTCCTGTAAGGAAATTATTCACTGCTGCTTATTGCCCTGGAGTTCAAGGGGCTCATTATGGAAAGACAATTTATTCCCTGCTCCGTTGACACTGAACCTGGCCCTGCAATGTGCTTTGGCCAATGGAATATGAATGGACATGGTATATAATACATTGGAGAAGGATCTTTAAGATGTACTAATAAATTTGCCAGCCCATTTATTTCTGTCTTCTGTCTGCGTCCTGGAATGGAAAAATATGTAAGGTTGTCAGTGATCTTAGCCTATGTGTAGCTTAAACAAGAAATAAATGTTGCTTTATTTTGCATCCACTGAGATTTCATGGTTGCTTATTCCCTCAGCAAATCTGCTAAAACAATCTGTACAGTGACAATTTAGTAAATGAATTGTGGCAAAGACCTCATCTTTATTTTACTCACTGCTGAATTTTCAGTGTTTGGACAATACTAACATAGAGTTAGAACTCACTAAATAGCTTTGGATGAATTAATAGAGTGGTGAATTGAGTGAATTAAATAAGAGGATAGTCGTCTTCATTACAGAGAAAATTTTGAAAGTCAAAGTAAGATATAAAAAAGAAGGATAGATATAGAATGGGGTCACATTGAAAAAAACCAGGAATTCAGTCACCTTTTATGCAGTATGAAGAAATTGACAAATGTAGATTGTCCTCAATTCACTCCAATTTGTCTTCTTCCTCTCTGAGTTTCCCAAATGTCCTCCCATTGCAAATATTGAAGGTTTCATCTTTCTTGACATTTCATCAGTTTTCTACAATGTTGAACAACCACATTTTTTGAAACACATTCTCCCTTCCGCAATGCCACACTCTGCTGGTTTTCTACTTATTTTCCTGACTTCTCAGGCAGTAAGTGTTGACATTACCTACTCACGGCTTTGTCCAAGCCTTCTTTCTTCACACTCCATACTTCCTAGATGATTTCATCCATAAACACAGCTTCAGTTACCACCTATTCAAGAATAACTGACACTATCACATCTTTCATATTTACTTCAAGGTTGAGCTTCAGCCCTGGATGGCTGTCTCTGCCTGACACCTGCAAGTAGTTCTCTCCAAGACAGGGAGCAAAGCCAAAGGTACTGAATACTTCTGGGGTGTTTCATAAGCTGAGAACTAGAACATGTCCATTGAGTCTCTCTCTAGTGTTAGCAAGAGTTTTTTTGTAAAGTGATAGAGATAAATTCAAATAGGAATAAGATGAATTAGTCAGTGATAAGGAAATTGAGTAGGATGTGTGAATAGGTACAACATTAATAAAGTTTGTTATGGGACAAAGAAGTAGGTTGTCAGTTTCAGGTGAAAGTGCATACATTGACATTCAGGTACATTTCACATTTGTGGGATTGGTAGCAGAAAATAAAAGCTACAATACGTCTTTTGTTAAAGGTAAGTCTTATGTTAGATGACTAATAACTATAACTATGCATTTTAGATATTTTTCTGCCCTAATTTGACACTGAAAATAAGATCTTGCCATTTTTTAAAAGTAAATGTTTGATAGATAGTCATTATTTACCGGTTTAATTTACAAACATTCTATTAGCCAGTTGGACATGAAACTATGGTCTCCCCAAATTTAAAAAAGCATAGTTAAAATGTGATGTCTAGAGTAGCAGAGTGTATTCCATATATCTCTTTTCACTTGGAAATAAACATCTAAACTGACATTCTTGAGATTTTTGCAGAGTGTAACAGTTAATTTTATGTGTCAGTTTGACTAAGCCATGGTACCCCACTGTTTGGTTGAATACCTCTGGATGTTGCCCTGTAGGTAATTTTTAGAGATGATTCACATTTAAATCAGTAAACTTTGAGTGAAATAGATTACCTTTCATCACAGGGTTGGGCCTCATTAATTCCCTTAAGGCCTTAACAGAAAAGACCATGATTCCCTAAGGGACTGCAGTATCAACTCTTCTCTGGGTGTCCAGGCTTTGAGCCTGCCTTGCAGATTTTGGACTTGCCAGTTATGACAGTCATGTGTGCCAATTCTGTAAAATAATACTTAAGAAATAAATATTCTTATTTACAAATACAGTAAAATATTTTTATGTATTTAAGATATATGCATATATATCTTATATCTTTAACATATGTATTTCTCAGGAGAACCCTTATTAATACACTAGGATTCTCTTCAATTTCAAATAGAAGTGGGAGGCAATTTGAAAAGACTTTTTACAAGGCTTCTAAACTACAGGTAATATTCATTTTCTTTTTTAATCGGGGTAGTAGTTACATGGATATTTACTTTATTAATATTCTTTAAAATATATTTTCCATATATAATCTCTGCAATATTAATCTGTTTCACAATTGAAAAAGTAAGATGAAAATTAAATTTGGAATTTTAATTTCCAGATGAGTATATAGTATATAAGATATAAGCCAATATCTATTCATTTCATTTATGAGATGGTACCAATTCTAATTTGTCCTCCATATAAAACAGATGAGGTCTTAACCTCAGATATGACATTTTGGTCACATATCTTCTATTTTCTTTTCTTCCTCTTCTTCTTCCTCTTCTTCTTCTCCTTCTCCTTCTTTTTTTAATCCAGTAGGCCTTTTTACAGATAATCTCTTTGTTTCCAAGATTTTATTTATTTGAGACAGAAAGAGAAAGAGTGCAGGAGGAAGAGCAGAGGGAGAGGGACAAGCCAACTTCTGGTTAAGCATGAGCCCAATGTTGGGCTTATTCCAAGGATCCTGAGATCATGACCTGAGCCAAAGGCAGATGCTTAATGGACTGAGACACCCAGGTGCCCCTACAGATAATCTTTAAGACTTAATGATACAGGAAATAAAAATAACTTGCCTTTAAGAAGTCTTTATTGACCAACTTGTGATTGAATAGCCTCTTACTATATTTTCTTTATCCCTTTTCCATCAAACTTTACTTAATTCTGACTTACCAGTTTCCCCAGTCTTGCTGAGAGCTATATAGTAGGTGATTTAATTGAATAAACTCTATGAACTAAACCTTGCTTTTTTAGCTTCCAGATACCAGTCTCTCAAGTGAAGTGACGTCTATTTCAGAAAAGTTCAGAAACATTGTAGTTAGCTGAAAAAAGGTCATTTGGCATGCCTATCATTCCTCTAGCCACACAATGTAAGTAGGTCCCTCCCACAGAGGGTGGGCAAAGAACCTATTTTAGAAACACAGACTTGGGCTGGTGCCCTGGTATAAACCTCTCCATCTTCAGCCATCAACTACCCAGATTTGTTCAAGGAAATTCTCATTCTTTGTTAATCTCTTTTTTCAAAATGAATGAGTGACTAACATAACGTAATAAAAAATAAAGAATAAAAAGTTAAAAAAAACTAATGAAAGCCCCACTCATTGAATTTCCACCAAAAATATGCAAAGTTTGAAAATTTTTCTCAACTTCTAGTTTTTGATTGACATTTCTCATCTGTAGCCCAAGTGATTTTAAGTTACACTGTTCCTATTGCAAATATGGTGATCCATTTGATTCCAGTTTGCTTTTTAACTATTGGTGACTTTCATTTGCAATAGGAAGTTTGTTACATCCTACCCTGATTTTTAGAATGATGTCAAGAACGGATTAAAATCAGAATAGAAATGTGGCACTACTACAAGTATACGTGTGTATCTATAATGATTATGTTCTATGAATACGCACACTCTTTAAATTTTGTGAAAAATGTACTTCCACTAAGTCACTTGCATTGACTATTTTCTGTGCAATTTAAAATTAGTCAAACATGAAATTGCTAAACATTTGGTTTCTTTCTCTATGCAAGACTTAAGAACCAAGGCTGTATGATGATCAAAACATAACATTCTGGACTTTAATTGTTACATTAAACAGTCTAATACACATCTGGTTTTGAATTCATTAAAATGAATTTCCTTTAGACACTTTGCGTTTGCCTTCTGTGAGATCCATTTATGAATTGGGCTGTTTGGCTGATGACTAGACACCAAGGAATGAATGAGAGAACTGTTTTCATTTGCTTTGGTGAAAATTTAGCCACATTCTTTGTAAGGGGTTGACTTGTTTTCCATTTCTAAACCCCCGTCACTCCTCAATGATCTTAGAGAAACATTTATATAATGACAACATATAAGTATTTTATAAAAAGTAACATATCTTTCCATATTCCTTTCAACTCTTAACTTTCTTTTGCAAATTTTTGGATTTGTATTCCCCCCCCAAAATTCTGTATCATAAGAAATAGAGGTCTATATACAAAATCAATTCAACCAATTGGAATAAAGTAACTTCTTTTTAATTCAGTTATAATTGACATACAACATATTAGATTCAGGTATACAACGTAATGATTCAATATTTGCATTTATTATAAAATGATCACCACAACAAGTCTAGTTAACATTCATCACCATATATAGTTACAAAAAATTTTTTTGTGATGAGAACTTTTAAGATCCATTCTTTTAGTAACATTTAAATATGCAATATAATATTAACTATAGTCACCATGTTGTACATTACATTCCCATGACTTATTTTATAGCTGGAAATTTGGAATGAAGTAATTTTTAAATCTAGGTATACTACATATTTGACTGCCTTCAGACAAATTTAAATGGCATTGCTATATTTGTGGCCTCATTCCAAAAATAGCAATGTCTAGGCAACACTCATGTTCAAATTCCTGTAACATTAACATAAGATGAAATTAATACAATGAAAGTTTTCATTTTATTTCAATTTTCATCTTTGTAGAATAAGTAGAAGAATAGAAAAACATCCAAACTCTAGTTCCAGGTGTAATTATTATAAATGTTTTTCTGAAATTTGCAGAAACCAAAGAATGTTTTAAGCCCTTTGGAACAAATCATTATGATTCCAAATGGCTAGCCCTGACTATGCTAAAATCATTATAACCTGTGATACCATGTGAAGGACAAGAAAAATAATCATCCTCTTAGCAATATGTGTTTCTGATATCATTGAACTAAAACAGTCGCACCTTGCCTATAAATAATGACGAACTCTAAATGGGGATTTACTGTAAACACAGTTTAAACCAAAATGAATAGATGATTTAATGTTAAATAATAATCCACCTGCTATATAATTGTTAACACATTTAATATACTTTTAAATAAGGCATACTAAATATTATAATCATTTAATATCAAATATTATGTAGAAAAGTTCAGTTTGGATTACTATCTGAATTACTTGCTTTGATAAATATAATTATAAACTGTCATGAGAACAGAGATCTCTTAAATGTTAAGTAGTTGCATTATTTTTCAAATAAAATTTTGATAGCCTACACTGTGGGTAAATGTACATCTGCCATTGAAAGTAATGAGCAACTGGCCAGGCAACCTGGGCTCTACAAGGTACTATTGTATTGAGTTGATCAGTTGATTTTTAATAAGTTTAAAACAAAGTCAGTAAAAATCTAAGTTTGACATTCCAGATTAGATGTGCAATGGCTGACCCTGACATTAGAAAATAAAAACTAAAATATGATTTAATATATTTCAACACCAATTAACTGTCCTGACAGTGACATTAATTTCTTCAAAAAACCCAAACAATTCTGAAATTGTTCATTTTTTATCTTGCCTTTCAGCTAATTTTGTTTGTTAAAAATATGATTCTAGGGCTCCTGGGTGGCTCAGTAGGTTAAGTGTCTGCCTTTGGCTCAGGTCATGACCCAGGGTCCTAGGATTGAATCTGGCATCAGGCTCCTGGCTCAGCGGGGAGCCTGCTTCTCCCTCTACCTCTGCTTGCCCATGCTTGTGCTCTCTCTCTCTCTATCTCTCAAATAAATAAATAAAATATTTAAAAAAATATGATTCTACATTACTGCCTGTTTTTCTCACTATTTGCTTGAATTTATGAATGTATGCATTATATTCTTTTGATTTTCTATGGGATTGTCAGACCTAACTTTCCACAAGTTAGAATTCATGCTATTTATGTAATTCCTTGTACACTGATGCATTTGTTAATGAATGTACATATGAATTAAATCAAGCCATGTATAAAAAGAAATATTATATATTAAGAAAAGGACAAACTCAAATAGGTAAACATTTTCAATTAATTTGTATGGATTGACAGTAGTTCTGTTAATCTCTTAAGAAAGCATTTATTAAATCTTTCAAAAGTTTTAATTATAAGGCCAAATTAATGATTGACATGTAATCATCCATATGGCTAATATGGATTTTTCCTTGTAAATCTTTTATATTTATCCAACAATGCTGGTGAAAGATTCAAATTTTTGTTGTAGAAATTATAGTTGCATTTCAGTTAGATCCATGTTTATAAAATTAAGTCAACTTAGCAGTATCTCCTTCAAGAAGAATGTTTGATGCATTCCTATTAATTTTTCTCATCACTACTAATAGCTTATCCTCAACTTCCTTTACAAAAATTGTCAAAAAAGAGAATATAGATAAGTAAAATAATATTCTTAAGTATAATAAAAGTTTAAACATACAATATCTGAAGTTAGCCCTCTGGGATTATAGTCACACACAGAATTTTTAGCTCTGTGACCTTGGAATAGGCATTCCCTTCACAGACTCAGGTTCCCCATCTGCTTATGGTAGGTGTGATAGTACCCACTTTGGAGTCCTTATGAGGATTGCTGTAGTTAATGTAGGTGATGTACTTCCAGTAATATCTGCTACTACAGGGGCGGAGCAAGATGCCGGAGGAGTAGGAGACCTAGATTTCGTCTGGTCTCAGGAATTCAGCTGAATAGGGATCAAACCATTCTGAACACCTACGAACTCAACAGGAGATCAAAGAGGAGACTAGCAACAACTCTCTGAACAGAAAAGCGACCACATTCTGGAAGTTAGGACGTGTGGAGAAGTGAATCCGAGGCGATATTCGGGAAGATAGACGGCGGGGAAGGGGGCCTCCGTCGGCCACTTCTGGCAAGTGATAGAGCCCCGGAGCACAAAATCAGACCTTTTAGAAGTCGGCTCCGCTGAGGGACGTCGCTCCAGTGGCTAAGCGGGGGTGGAACCCTCGCGGGACACTGGGGTCTCAGGACCCTTGGGGTCACAGAAAGACCAGGGGAGCCTGAGTGCGCCAGAGCTCCCAGGTATCGGAGCGGGGAAGCCGGCTGCAGAGACGGAGCTGAGGCGCGGGCTCTCAGCTCGGGGTTGCCATAAACTGTGATCCGCGGCCCAGTCGGGCCACTGCTCCTCCAGCAGGGACCCAACAAGCAGCAGAGCTGGGGAGACTCCCCTTCCTCCCCCAGGAGGAGAGGTGCTGGAGCGCACCGCAGGGATCTGCTGGGTTTGGAGACTCCACATGGGGTCGGGTGCCAGAGATAGAAACGCTCGGTCACAGGCCGGGTGAGCACGGAGTGCGGCCGGAGACCGGGGACAAGGGAGTGACTGCTTTTCTCAGGGGGCGCACTGAGGAGCGGGGCGCCGAGTTCTCAGCTCCTCCGGGTGGAGATTGGGAGGCCACCATTTTTGCCCTGGTCCTCCAGGGCTGTACGGAGAGCTTGCAGGGAACAAAGGCTCCTGAGATCAAACCCGAGCAGCTTGCTTAGCCCGGACCGACAAGGGCGGGGCAATTCAGCCTCCGGCAAAGACATTTGGAAACCACAGCAACAGGCCCCTCCCCCAGAAGATCAGCACGAACAGCCAGCAAGCCAAGACCAAGTTTACCGATCAAGGAGAACGGGAGAACTCCAGCGCTAGGGGAATACTGCACATAGAATTCATGGCTTTTTTTTACCATGATTCATTAGTTCATCAAAGTTAATTTTTGTTAACTGTTTTTTTTTTTTTTTTTTTTTCCCCTTTTCAACCAACATCTTATCAATCTCTTTTAAAAAAAAAAAAACATTTTTTATTTTTCATTTTTAGAGTCATATTTTATCCCTTCATAGTAGTTACCCTTATTTTTGGCATATATATATAAGTTGTTCTCTCTTTAAAATTTTGAGATACAGTTTCTTCTAACAGATAAAAATATACCCTAAATCACTAGTGTGTGGTTCTGTTCTAGTCTCCTGCCTGATCATATTCTCTCCCTTTTTTCTTTTTTTTTTTTAAATCTTCTTTCTTTTTTCAAACAACTTCTTATCTTATCAAGTCCTTTTATAAAATCTTTTATAATATTCATCTTTACAGTCATCTCTTATCCCTTCATTGTATCAACCCTTATTTTGTACATATATGTCTTTCTTCCTTTAAAATTTTAGGAGGCACTTTTTTCTAACAGACCAAAATACGCCCAAAATCTAGTGTGTGGCACTGATCTATGCACTAGCCTGATCATATTTGATCACATTCTGCTTTTTTTGTATTGTTCTGTTTTTGTTTTTATCTTTTTTTCTTTTTTTTTTTCTCTTTCTTTTTTCTTTCGTTCCCTTTCTTTTCCCCTGGTTTCAGGTCTTTTCTGATTTGTATACAGTATATTTGCTGGGGACGTTGTAAACCTGTTAGCATTTTGTTCTCTCATTCATCTATTCTCCTCTGGACAAAATGACAAGACGAAAAAAATCACCTCAGCAAAAAGAACAAGAGGTAGTACCATCAGCCAGGGACCTACTCAATACGGACATTAGTACGATGTTGGACCTAGAGTTCAGAATCATGACTTTAAAGATACTAGCTGGGCTTGAAAAAAGCGTGGAAGTTATTAGAGAAACCCTTTCTGGAGAAATAAAAGAACTAAAATCTAACCAAGTCGAAATCAAAAAGGCTATTGATGAGGTGCAATCCAAAATGGGGGCACTAACTGCTAGGATAAATGAGGCAGAAGAGAGAATCAGTGATATAGAAGACCAAATGATGGAAAATAAAGAGGCTGAGAAAAAGAGGGAGAAACAACTACAGGATCACGAGGGCAGAATTCGAGAGATAAGTGATTCGATAAGACGAAACAACATTAGAATAATTGGGATCCCAGAAGAAGAAGAAAGAGAGAGAGGGGCAGAAGGTATATTGGAGCAAATAATAGCAGAGAACTTCCCTAATGTGAGGAAGGAAACAGGCATCAAAATCCAGGAGGCACAGAGAACCCCTCTCAAAATCAATAAAAATAGGTCAACACCCCGACATCTAATAGTAAAACTTACGAGTCTCAGAGACAAAGAGAGAATCCTGAGAGCAGCTCAGGACAAGAGGTCTGTAACCTACAATGGTAGAAACATTAGATTGGCAACAGACCTATCCACAGAGACCTGGCAGGCCAGAAAGGACTGGCAAGATATCTTCAGAGCACTAAATGAGAAAAATATGCAGCCAAGAATACTATATCCAGCTAGGTTGTCATTGAAAATAGAAGGAGAGATAAAAAGCTTCCAGAACAAACAAAAACTAAAGGAATTTGCAAACACGAAACCAGCCCTCCAAGAAATATTGAAAGGGGTCCTCTAAGCAAAGAGAGAGCCTAAAAGCAGCAAAGATCAGAAAGGAACACAGACAACATACAGTAACAGTCACCTTACAGGCAATACAATGGCACTAAGTTCATTCCTTTCAATAGTTACCCTGAATGTAAATGGGCTAAATGCCCCAATCCAAAGACACAGGCTATCAGATTGGATTAAAAAACAAGACCCATCAATATGCTCTCTGCAAGAGACTCATTTTAGACCCAAAGACACCCCCACATTGAAAGTGAGGGGGTGGAAAACCATTTACCATGCTAATGGACACCAAAAGAAAGCTGGGGTGGCAATCCATATATCAGACAAATTAGATTTTAAAACAAAGACTGTAATAAAAGATGAGGAAGGACACTATATCCCACTTAAAGGGTCTATCCAACAGGAAGATCTAACAATTGTAAATATCTATGCCCCGAACATGGGAGCAGCCAATTATATAAGGCAATTAATAACAAAGGCAAAGAACCACATTGACGACAATACAATAATAGTGGGGGACTTTAACAGCTCCCTCACTGAAATGGACAGATCATCTAAGCAAAAGATCAACAAGGAAATAAAGACTTTAAATGACACACTGGAACAATTGGACTTCACAGACATATTCAGAACATTCCATCCCAAAGCAACGGAATACACATTCTTCTCTAGTGCCCATGGAACATTCTCCAGAATTGATCACATCCTAGGTCACAAATCAGGTCTCAACCGGTACCAAAAGATTGGGATCATTCCCTGCATATTTTCAGACCACAATGCTTTGAAACTAGAACTCAATCACAAGAGGAAAGGCGGAAAGAACTCAAATACATGGAGGCTAAAGAGCATCCTACTAAAGAATGAATGGGTCAACCAGGAAATTAAAGAAGAATTAAAAAAATTCATGGAAACCAATGAAAATGAAAACACAACTGTTCAAAATCTTTGGGATACAGCAAAGACAGTCTTGAGAGGAAAGTATATAGCAATACAAGCCTTTCTCAAGAAACAAGAAAGGTCTCAAACCCTACACCTAAAGGAGCTGGAGAAAGAACAGCAAAGAAAACCTAAACCCAGCAGGAGAAGAGAAATAATAAAGATCAGAGCAGAAATCAATGAACTAGAAACCAAAAGAACAGTAGAACAGATCAAAGAAACTAGGAGCTGGTTCTTTGAAAGAATTAACAAGATTGATAAACCCCTGGCCAGACTTATCAAAAAGAAAAGAGAAATGACTCAAATCAACAAAATCATGAATGAAAGAGGAGAGATCACAACCAACACCAAAGAAATACAAACAATTATAAGAACATATTATGAGCAACTCTATGCCAGCAAATTAGATAACCTGGAAGAAATGGGTGCATTCCTAGAGATGTATCAACCACCAAAACTGAACCAGGAAGAAATAGACAACCTGAACAGACCTATAACCACTAAGGAAATTGAAGCAGTCATCAAAAATCTCCCAAGAAACAAAAGCCCAGGGCCAGATGGCTTCCCAGGGGAATTCTACCAAACATTTAAAGAAGAATTAATACCTATTCTCCTAAAACTGTTCCAAAAAATAGAAATGGAAGGAGAACTTCCAAACTCATTTTATGAGGCCACCATTACCTTGATCCCAAAACCAGACAAAGACCCCATCAAAAAGGAGAATTACAGACCAATATCCTTGATGAACATGTATGCAAAAATTCTCACCAAAATACTAGCCAATAGGATCCAACAGTACATTAAAAGGATTATTCACCACGACCAAGTGGGATTTATCCCTGGGCTGCAAGGCTGGTTCAACATCTGCAAATCAATCAATGTGATACAATACATTAACAAAAGAAAGAACAAGAATCATATGATCCTCTCAATAGATGCAGGAAAAGCATTTGACAAAGTACAGCATCCTTTCTTGATCAAAACTCTTTAGAGTATAGGGATAGAGGGTACATACCTCAATATCATAAAAGCCATCTACGAAAAACCTACAGCGAATATCATTCTCAATGGGGAAAAGCTGAGAGCTTTTCCCCTAAGGTCAGGAACGTGGCAGGGATGTCCACTCTCACCACTGCTATTCAACATAGTATTAGAAGTCCTAGCCACAGCAATCAGACAACAAAAAGAAATCAAAGGCATCCTAATTGGCAAAGAGGAAGTCAAACTCTCACTCTTTGCAGATGATATGATACTTTATGTGGAAAACCCAAAAGACTCCACCCCAAACCTGCTAGAACTCATACAGGAATTCAGTCAAGTAGCAGGCTATAAAATCAATGCACAGAAATCAGTGGCATTCCTATACACCAACAACAAGACAGAAGAGAGACAAATCAAGGAGTCGATCCCATTCACAATTGCACCCAAAACCATAAGATACTTAGCAATAAATCTAACCAAAGAAGCAAAAGATCTGTACTCAGAAAACTATAAAATACTCAGGAAAGTAATTGAGGAAGACACAAAGAAATGGAAAAACGTTCCATGCTCATGGATTGGAAGAACCAACATTGTGAAGATGTCAATGCTACCTAGAGCAATCTACACATTCAATGCAATCCCCATCAAAATTCCATCCACTTTTTTCAAAGAAATGGAACAAATAATCCTAAAATTTGTATGGAACCAGAAGAGACCCCGAATAGCCAGAGGAATATTGAAAAAGAAAAGCAAAGCTGGCAGCATCACAATTCCGGACTTCCAGCTCTATTACAAAGCTGTCATCATCAAGACAGTATGGTACTGGCACAAAAACAGACACATAGATCAATGGAACAGAATCGAGAGCCCAGAAATGGGCCCTCAACTCTATGGTCAACTTATCTTTGACAAAGCAGGAAAGAATGTCCAGTGGAAAAAAGACAATCTCTTCAACAAATGGTGTTGGGAAAATTGGACAGCCACATGCAGAAGAATGAAACTGGACCATTTCCTTACACCACACACAAAAATAGACTCCAAATGGTTGAAAGATCTAAACGTGAGACAGGAGTCCATCCAAATCCTAAAGGAGAACACAGGTAGCAACCTCTTCTACCTTAGCCGCAGCAACTTCTTCCTAGAAACATCACCAAAGGCACAGGAAGCCAGGGCAAAAATGAACTATTGGGATTTCATCAAGATAAAAAGCTTTTGCACAGCAAAAGAAACAGTTCACAAAACCAAAAGACAACCGACAGAATGGGAGAACATATTTGCAAATGACATATCAGATAAAGGGCTAGTATCCAAAATCTATAAAGACCTTATCAAACTCAACACCCAAAGAACAAATAATCTAATCAAGAAATGGGCAGAAGACATGAACAGACATTTTT